>NW_028134214.1:0-61000 GCF_964662115.1 Mustela nivalis | reverse complement strand
CTGACTCCTGAGTTTACGGTCCCCCTCACCCACTCACTGGCCCTGTGATCTTTGACCAATCTCTCCTCTAGCTTTCATTTCTTATTATTTAAGAATTTGAGCATCATTTCCTTTTCTATCAGATGCCTTGGTTAGTATCTGAACTTGGTCCACTTTGGCCTGGATCCAAGACAGTCTGATAGGAAAACATGGATGCCTAAATTCACAAAGGACATAAAAGAGCATCCAGCCAGGCTTGGCACATTGATTTCACCTCTAATCCAATTTTGACCAGTGACAGAGGACACCTAGCACCCTCTCCTGGGAAGGATTATTAAGATCACAATAAGTCTGAGCAGGCTAGAGTGCTGTGATCTATTAGTGATGTCTGGCATGGGTGAAGACGTGGACTGAAGAGGTCTGTGTGAGGCAAAAGAAACTCCTGCAAATTCCAAGTGTCCTTGAAAATTAAAAACCTGTCCACTTGTTTTCTTCCTTCCTTCCTTCCTTCCTTCCTTTCTTTCTCCTGTTTTTTTTTAAACATTTTATTTATTTGTTTGACAGACAGAGATCACACGTGGGCAGGGAGGCAGGCAGAGAGAGAGAGGAGGAAGCAGGCTCCCTGCTGAGCAGAGAGCCCAATACAGGGCTTGATCCCAGGACCCTGGGATAATGACCTGAGACAAAGCAGAGGCTTTAACCCTCTGAACCACCCAGGTGCTCCCCACTTATTTTCTTTGTCTAAGGTAGAGAGCAAATTGACTGGAAGCCAGTTACTAACTTCGACGGCATGGGCATGAATTTCCAATAATCTGAACATGACTCATCCTCTCCATTCTCTGGGCATCATCTGGTTCCTGACCTGTCTCCATTGGCTGGAACACATTGACAACAGGATAAAGAAACAAAACACTTTTCCCAGTACTTTTGAATTGAACATAGAAGGGGAAAAAAGGCATTTTGTTGGGTCAAAAAGGAATCTGGTTCTTTTAAGGATCACTTACTGCATGGCAGGCCAAGAAAGGCAGAGTAGAAAACATTCCCCAAGCTGCTGACTCAGGAACCTGTCCATCTCAGCAAGGGTTTCCTGATTTACAATACCCCACACAAGGAGACCATTAAAAAAGTATGCCAACCCGGGAATGCACCAAGGAAAGCAGATGCCTTTCCACCTTCAGAGAAGAAGGATTTATATAGGGACTTGCTAAAAATAACTCCTAGGTGTGACAGGCTGCGTTGTACCAACCACCTCCCAATTACCATGGGCGGAGATGTGGAGGTGTGTTGGAACGTTGGCAAAGCAAAGAAGAGGAAGACCCGGCAATGCTGTCTGTTTATTCTTGGGGTTCCGTGCCAAATGTTGGGAATTTCTGATAGATTTGTGTCTGAATCTTGTTTGGATTGCTTCCCGCTGGGCGACCTTGGGTGAGTCATTTCACCTCTCAGAGCCTCATGTCCGACATCTTGAGAGTGGGGAGCTGGTTACATACCTTCCCCTTGGTACATAATGGTGACGATTCAATGAAATGAAGACTAGCAGTCCTCAGTGGAGAGCCAGCAACATGGTCACCCCTGTCCCTGTCACTGTGAGGGCACTTATTGCTTCTGAGATGAGGAAGGAGAATATTTATATTTCTTAATGAGTGTTATACAGATTAATATTAAAGTGAGTCAGAATCCCCATATTAAATTTGAGAGAGTAATAAGGAAAGTTGCCTGCTAATAGACCTAGTCCTGACTCTGTATTCACTTGCTGTTCAGACCTGAGGATTTTACCACACTTCTCTGAGCCCCAGAGGCCCATCGGTTACATAGAAAATGGAAGCACAGAGTTTAAGACGCGAACCTAGGGGTTCAAGTCCTAGCTCTGCATTTTTCTGAGCCTTGGTTTCCTGACCTGTAAAATGGGGGTGATGATAACAGTACCAGCTTCCCAGAGAAGATGAACCAAAAAAAGCAATCAAACACAAGAGCAATACTAATTCTTAGCTTCTTTAATTACACTAATGTAATTATATATTGTTATATGTCATTAAATGATTAGATCTCAGGTTCCGGTTCCCTTCAGGAAGCCAGGAGCAGCAGCAGGATGGAAGGAAACCAAATTGCAGTGAAGAGTTTGTCCCCAGTGTACCACACATAGGAAGATGAGGATCACACGGTGGCCGCCAAGACCCTAAGACTCTCCCTTCCTCAAACGCCCCATCCTCCTCTCCTCTCTAAAAGCAACCAAGACTATTCAAATAGTTGTAACAATGTAAATGTCTCCATCGGGGACTCTGTAGTTCAAATTCTAAGAGAAAGCCAGGTTCCTATATCAGCATTAATTAAAATGCCAGCTAGTAAGAGTCCCATTTTTCAACCAATAAATATAATTCCTATCTGGTCGGCAGGAATCCTTAAGCCACATAAACCCAGGCCAGAGTTTTATGTAACCTTAAAGAACTCTTGATAGCTTCTGGAGTCTTTCCTCTCCCCACCCATCTCACAGCACTGAGAAGGTCTACTCTGGGTGTTAATGGGAGAAATAGCTTCCCTCGGCACTTTCCCCATCTGTCTTAATTTTTTAAATTATACTTTTATTAAACCCTTAAGGAAAATGGACTTGCAGACTTCTCATTAAACAGGGAACTATGCAGTGCATAAAACAGAGAGATGAATTTTTTTCTGAAAGCTACACTCACAATTTGCCTTAATGAATTCTCCCTCTGCTGCTATATTACAGAGAGTGTGCAAATAAATAGGGCACTTTGTGAGTGGTGGATGGGCAAATGGATATTTAAGCAGTCGATAATCATTCTTGGAGCCTCCAATTGAGATCTTTCTTCCTAGGAACTCAAAACATTTGGTGAATTACGGCACAGCTCTCTCTCCCTGGAGACAACGTGTGCCAGGGTGGGAAGATAACTCATCCCGGGAACCCATCATGGAGGGAGAATGGCTCCCATGCATCAGCCTCAGAGCATCCATGGGAGTGCCCTCTCTAGAAGAATGCACAATATTTATTGAGCACCTACTCTAACCAGGCATGTGGCTAGGTTCTTTCCCTAGGATCCAAGGTTCTCAGCTCTGGTCAATTGGACTGCCATTTCCATCTCCACATCCTTCCCTGATAGAATTATGTATCCATGCCCTTTGCCCATGTGACTGGTACCTGGAGTCTCCTTCTTCACCCTGTTGTTGTTCGGTCAAGTGACTTGCCTTGGCTAGTGAAATGCAGGAGGTAGTGATGGTCTTACAGTTCTAAGCTGGGCTTCAAGAGGCATCACGATCTCCTGCACTCTTGATATCACCATTATACTAAGGGCACGCCCCCCAGGGAGCTGCTGGTCCCCGAACGAGACCCACAGAGCAGATGCACAGCCTAGAATTATACCCAGCTGAAATTGACCAGATGTTAGCCCATCCGCACACAAAGAATTGAGAAAAATACATGTTTGTTATTGTAAGTCATTGAGATGTGAGAGTTATTTGTTTCATAGCATTATTGCAGCAGGGGCCAACCGATAGATCAAAAGTGCCCCAGAAGCACAGTGTTGATGCCTAGGCATCCCCATCCTAGAGATTCTGACCGAGGACCAATTTGAGGCAAGAAATTGTTAGATTTCTGGTGGTTAGAGATTTAGCAAACAAGGTAGAACTCCGGACTGGAGATTGGAGTGGATTGGCCGGGACATTCATGAGATGTAAGTTTCAGGACCCGTCACCTGAATGGACGTGCTAAATACATATGTATGCTCATACTTCAGTTTTATTAATAATTCCCCTTAAAATTTATCCAAATTGTAAAAGCTTCAGCTCCCAAGTCCTGATGAGATTTCGTTAGGGATTTTGGCCAAAGTTCACCAAGACATTAGGTCCTTGGGATGAGCCTACACCTGTCCTGCAAGCTCTGCATCCAGTGATGTTTTACCTGCCTTCTACCTTCCTCCCCAAGGAGGAAGGTCCTCGGTGTGTGGCCACAGAACCCTGGAGTGGAGCCTCAGTGGTATTATTGATGTGCTTATCTTGGATGCAGCTGCATTTCTGGAATTCTTCATTTCTTCATCTGTATTTTGGATAGCACATGTACAAGTGCAGGGAGCATATGAGCCAATGGCTCTGTGCAGAGCTGGACATTGCACAGAAGCAGTATGTAGCGACAGCACTCAGCCTCTGGAGGTAGAATACCCAAATTCAAATCCTGCCTCTGCCACTGACCAACTATATGACTTTCAGGTTCCCACGTTTCCAAGCCTCGGTTTTCTCTGCTGTGAAATGAAGCTAATATAACTCCATCCTGAGGTCATTCTGAAGATGAATGAAATGACCCATGGAAAGGATTAGCTGATTCCCTAATGCAAGGTGAGTGTTCATAAATAGCAATTGTTAGTATTTTGCAAACACAGGTGATATCTCTGTTCTGAAGTATGCAGAGATGTCAAAAGGCTGAGGTCAGGATTAGGCTGAAGGATCCCATGACCCTGGAGCTGGGTTATGCCAACAGGCCACCCAGGGCTCAGCACAACCTCAGGTTGTGGTGCAGACAGAGCTTACCCCTCGCAAAGGCAGCCTGCCATAGGCCACCAAGCCTGTTTCCCTCTGCAGAGACCTGGCAGCCACGTGCACCAGATCTCAATTCATTCCCATATCATTTCCCCAAATATCTCCCTGGGGGCTGATTGATGGCGACAGGCGACAATCTATAGCTGTGTGACAGAATGTTTACTACCAGCCCTCTAGGAAATGATTACTTCGAGGTAATTTTGAACCTCCAGACTATGATGCAGTGGCTCATATATTAAACTGCAGCGAGCAGTGTATAAATGTATTACAAGGAGACCTTGTATTTCACGGCTTACTGGGGAAGGAGCACACGCGAGCAAATTGGTTTCAGGGGAAGGCAAGCACAGAGGATTCAAATTCTTTGCATCCAACTTTATGGAAGGAACAGAGGATGAAGCTTCAAGTCTAAATGGCTGAGGGTAATGCTCATTTTATACTCCTGTCCTTCTCCAGGGGAGACCCTATAGTTAATGCCACTGAAGCCACAGGCACTGTAATTCATACTGTCAAGGCTCTAGGACCTTGCCTCAGCCGCTTCCAGAAACTGATTGGCTTTCTTCCTGCCTCTCCCACAACCACTACCAATAATGGAGTCCTTGGTGGTATCTCCCTCACAAATCTCTCTTCCATATGAAAGTTTCCTAATTGTTAGATCTATAGACCAATGAAACAAAATGGAGCCCAGAAATGGACTCATGCATATATAATCACCCGATTAATAATGAAGGCTCACTGGAAACAGAGGGGAAAGGATGTTGTTTTCAAACACTGGTAATGCTTCAATTGGATATGGGCAGCCATATAGAAAAGAAAAAGAAAATTTCGTCTTGAACACTACCTCACATCATACACAAAAATTAATTTCAGATGGATTATAGAGCTAAATGTGAAAGGTAAAACAATGAAGCATTGAGGGAAAAACAGAATGTCTTCATGACCTTGGGGGTTGGCAAAGATTTCTTTCTTAAACAGTTGCGTAAGAGCTACCTAAGGGAAATACTGATAAGTTGGACTACAACTACATCTTTTGACAGTAATCAGAACATGCCATGAAGCAAATGAAAAGATGACTTGGAGAATGGGAACCAATACTGTAAATTCAAAATAAATTTCTATCCAAAGTATAAAAAACAGTTGACTCTCGGACAACACAGGTTTGAACTGCAAGGGTCCACTTGTATGCAGGTTTTTTTAAACAAATACAGTACAGTGCTGTTCATGTATTTTCTCTTTCTTATGATTTTCTTAATCAGATTTTCTTTTCTCTAGTTTACTTTATTGTAAGGATACAGTATATAATACCTATAATCTACATATTATGTGTTAGTTGACTTTATGTCATTGTAAAGCTTCCACTCAGCAGTAGACTGTTGGTAGTTAAGTCATGGGGAAGTCAAAAGTTACGTGCTGATTTTCAATTGCACAGGTGTCGGTGTCCCCAGCCTCTGCATTGTTAGAGGGTCAACTGTAACTCTTATGACTTAGTAAAAGACAGATGGTCCCAAAGAAAACTGGGCAAAAGACATGAACAGGAAGTTCACAAAAGATGATATCTAACTGTTCAAAAGATACATGAAAAGGTTCTTAGACATCAGGGAAATACAAATCAAAACTACAAATGTCATATCCCTCACTCTTACTGTAACAGGTTAAAATTAAAAAGACAGAGAACACCACCCATCCAAGCAATTGCAAACTCTCTTACATTATGTGGCAGTATAAATTGGTATAAACACTTCATAAAACAATTTCATAGTATCTGCTAAAGCCAACCACACACATAACCTATGAGTCAGCAACTCTACTCAGAGGAAATGCACACATCTGTTCACCAACAAACATGTGCACTCATATTCACAGGAGCCCTACATGTATTAGCTGAAAACTGGAAATAACCCAAACATCAATAAAGAGTTGAATGAATAAAAAAAAAACAAAAAAAATCACACAGGGAATAGCACACCTAAATGAGAATGAATGACCTACAACTAAGGCAACAACACCTGAAACTCACAAATAAAATGTTGAAAATAGACACAAAAGAATACATAGCTAATGTATTTTTATATCTTTTCATTTGATTATATTTACATTCCATTCCATTTATATTTCCATGAAAATAAATTCCATTAATTTTGCTGTATATATAACTTTGCATAATTTAATTTATCTCAGGTTCAAAAATTAGCAAAACTAACCCATGCTCTAGAGGTCTAGACAGTGGGTACTCCTGGGGAAGAGTGAGGGGAAGTGGGCTTAGCAGGTCTTCAGGGGAGCTGATAACATTCTATTTTGTGTTTTAGGCATGGATACAGGAGTATGTTCATTTGGTAAAATTATTTATTTATTTATTTATTTATTTATTTATTTATTTATTTATTTATTTATTTAAGAGCTCATAGAGGGAGTATGGGAGAGAGAAGCAGACTCCCCTACTGAGCAAGGAGCCTGGTGCAGGGCTCGATCCCAGGACCCTGAGATCACAACCTGATTTGAAGGCAGACACTTAACCTGCTCATGAGGTGAGTACTGTACCATCTCATGAGGGAGGTCTGCTGAAGAAACTGAGGCACCAGGAGGAGCCAGAACACACAGCCAGGTCTCTCTGGCTCCAAACCCATGCCCCCAACCTCCATGTGTAGCCAATGGCATGTTGTAGCTGCCTACTAGGTAAAAGAAGCTGTCCTTCCAGAGCCCCCTGTCTTGGCAAACTCCCAGCAGAAATGTGGGGATCACAGCTGGCCAGAAAAGGCTGGGCTTCCCACCAGGAACACATGCACTGCTCTCCTGCTCAGCATCAGCTGTGCCTTTAATTGGCATGACCCGCTCACAACAAGGAAAATGTTTACAGTGTTAACAAGGCAAACTGTTAATTAAGACAGCAGTACCTTCAGGGGATTTTAATGTAGGGTAGGCACCAACCAGGATAAAGAAAACATTCAAACCATCGGATTTGAGTAGTTTTCTACACCCAACTGGCTACCACGCAGAATTTAATAAAGATGACGTTTGCTTGCTAATTATGACTTCCAGACACCTGCAAACGAGGCCTTCACCATCTCGGTAGAGTTCAGAGCCTGCACGTGGGTGCTAATAACTTGAGAAAGGGAGGATCTGTGAGGCAATGAAGAGGATGGGGAAGAGATGAGCTTCCCTGGTTCAAATCCCAGCTCCATCATGTACTAGCTATCATAAGTTACTCACCCTCTCTGAGTCTTGGGTCCCTCATCTATAAAATAAGGACTGTGCCCAGCTAACAGGGTTTTGAGATTATCAAATTAGAATATATATCTGTATGTGTATACACACATTTTATATATGTACGTATACACATTTAGCAAAGTCCTGGGCATATAGCAAATCCTCAGTTACTACTATCCCACTCACAGCTCATTGTCCTGGGTTTGGCTTTGGGAAACTGACATAGATGTCATAAAGATCTTGACTTCAGACAAATTATGTAAGCTACCCAGGGCCACAGAGCTCATGTTTGATAGTTGGCCTGGTGATGTTGGGTCCCAACTGTATGTGACTTCTGAGTCACTCCTTCTTTACTTCATTCTATTCCAGATATGAACTGAGTTTGCACCCTCCAGTGCCAGCCCAGAAGCTCAAGTCAGAGTAATTTGCATGCAGGGCCCAGCTGGGCACAGAGTGGGGAACGCCTGTTGTTTCAAAGCATATTGCCTTTACACTGCTGTTCCCCATGGGACTTTCAACTCTGGCTTCCATTCTCCACCAAGAATGAGATAGCTTGTAGATTTCACAGCATCTGGAGGATCCATTAAGGATTGAGGCACAAGAAAAGGTAAAGAGATGTTGGGATTATTAGAACCTCTATGAACAACTGCAATGTCTCCCCTCTGTGCAGTCATTACCTTCTCATGTTCCCTGTGAGTGATGGGGTGACCAGAAGATACTGGGCCAAAGTGCTCAAATGCTGGATTCCAAAATGAACAAGCTTGGACTGCTCTAATAACCAGAATCCCACTGCTTAAGGTGCATCCCTGCCCACCCCAGCCTTGGCTTCTCTGGATGACTTGATTCCTACTCATTCCAGGACTCAGATATAGATCCAAGTTGAGTCAAAAAAGATGAGCTTTTATCCTAATCGTTAATTTATTGTTAAATTACATATATAGTCTTGTATTAATACATATATTATGGTGAAGTGTCTCTTATAAGACATGGAGAAAATACATTAAATATAAAAGGAAGATATGGAAGGTCTAATACCCTCTTATTACTCCCTCGTACATATAGCCAATTCTCCCTTTCCCATGCAGAATGCCCATTCACAGAAGAGCTGCCCACTTCTCCAAAGAATTGTCCTTGGCCAAAGGGAGCTGCCTCACTTGGAAGTGGGCATTCCTCATCACTGTAGGGTCAGGTAGCTGACAGAGGTATACGAAAGGTCAACCCCTGGTGGTGCAGTTCACCTTCTAGAGCTCCCAGCTGGATCAAGCTGAAGCTGGATTCCAGCTGAGACCACAGCTTTGCTTATGTTTGTACTCTATCCTGCTTCCCTTACTCTCTCATAGGTTCCTCCTAAGTGCACTGCCTGACTAAGTCACATGCATACAAATCCTTGCCTCAGGCTCTGCTTCCGGAAATTGAACTAAGATAGAACATTATGAAACATGGCCAGAAACTCAACTTCCAAAACAGATACAATAGAAAGCAAACAGAAATAAAGGTTCTTATACCCTCTTCCCACACCCAGAAGGATCATTCTACATTTCCTCCCCTTTGTAGATGCCCCACTTCAGAGACCAGCTTATGGTAAGCCTAGCCTTGGCAGGGTTTGAGGCAGAGGAGAGACTGGGTCAGATATGTGGTTGAAAAAGTGGTTCTGGCTGCCCAAGAGAGAGTGGAATGGAATGGGGCCCAGGTTGGAAGCAGGTAGGGCAGTGAAGAGGAGGTTACAGGCATCCAAGCAAAAGCTGGTGGCAGCTTGGACTAACATGGTGGAGGAATAGTGAGAGGTGGCTGATGGGAAAAGACTTAGAGGTAGGACCCCCAGCACATAGCAGCTGAGTGTCTGTCACAGGCCTGGAAAGGAGGATGGAGGGAGAGGATGCCTGGTGTCTCATGTGAACAGCGCTATGTCCACTGAGACAGGAACCTAGAGATGGAGCAGGCACGCGGGGGCAAAAGACAGGTTTCATTTTGGACAACTACATCTCCACCACCCCAGCAAAGGTCTCTTTTTTTTGCAAAGAATCTGGAGTTCAGAGAAGAAGCACATACATTCTTCATCACAGGGTACATACAAGGGCACAAGCCACAAGGCAGACCCAAGTCTTCGAGACAAGATTCAGTTTATCCTGTTGACCATTTGTTGAGCACTTGCTATAAACAAAGCTTTTTGCTGGGTCCAAGGTAGACACAAGGGGCAGGCCCTCTGGAAGATCGCAGTTCCCAGGGAGGGACAAGCACACTCAGAGAAGGCTCCAATTGGGCGCCTGGGTGGCTCAGTTGGTTGGACGACTGCCTTCAGCTCAGGTCATGATCCTGGAGTCCCAGGATCGAGTCCCAGGATTGGGTCCCGCATCGGGCTTCCAGCTCCATGGAGAGTCTGATTCTCTCTCTTACCTTCTCCTCGCTCTTGCTCTCTCTCACTGTCTCTCTCTAAAATAAATAGATAAAATCTAAAAAAAAGTTTCTTTGCCGATTGCTGAGATTTTGGCATCCCCTTAATTTTGTACCCAAGTCCAGGCCCTTCGCCCAAGGCTGGTTTACTCACATTTCCTCAAGGCAAGACTTGTCCAAGTCTCAGTTTTTGTATCTGTGAAATGGGAATTATAGCACTCACCTCTCAGAGCTGCCAGGTGTGCTGGATGGGATTCTCCAGGCACAAGGATTGCCTTGTGAGTGGTGAACTGTGTGACTCACGGAGGACATTGTCTTTTCCCATAGAGCAAGGTCACCCAGCATGGGGGGTACCCTTAGCAGGACTGGGAGTCACTCAGGATTTTCCTTCTAAACCTCAATCTTTGATCATACTGTTCCCCATCCTGTTCTCTCCTCCACCACTTACTGACTCTACTGCCTCCCCAGTAAAGACAGTCAGAATGGATTATTCCTAAAGAAATGTTAGGGCCAGAAAAATCCTCCAAGAATTCCCTGGGGGGATAAAAAAAAGTGTTCTTGTTTTCGGCAAAATCCATTCTGAACCAGGCAGTTGAAAACAAACACGGCTCCTTCCCCTGGTGTCGGGAAACCATACATTGTGTTTGGAGGCCTCCTGGAGTGGGCTGAAATATTCTTTCTCTCAGGGGAAATGAAACTCGGCTTCGTACACTACAGTTGGGACTGCTTCCAACCCCACAGTCAGGACATTTGCTATTCTGATTGTATAAGACCGAGTCAGTTACACACGCTGGGGCTTCTGAATATATTTACAAGGAAATCAGCATAATGCTCAGTTAATATTCAGAATGTGATTAATCCAAAAGCCACACTCCATATTCCAATTACATCCACTGCTCCCTGATGTGGGCTGGGTTTTGCTTAAATGCATATGGAGTCAATTGGAGCGCCAGATTTATGGAAGCTGCCTAAAGTCTGGAGCTCTAACAGTAATAAGTTATATTCCTATTATGTTGTGGGCAATAAAAAATCTGATATTTGTTCTGCTGGATTTTGAGAAACTCTTGGAAAGATCCTAGGCTGCTGGAACACAGGGACATATTTCCCAAACAAATGTCCCCACTGTGGTTTCACAGCTTAGATGTGATGGAGCCACCGTGAAGTCTGGTGCCCAAATACTGGAGAAGGCCAACCAGCATCCCCAACATGGCTGGTAGGTCCTCCCTACCCTAGCATAAGAACTTGGTTCTGTCCTCCCAGAAAGGTATAAGCTGTGTGTCCTTGGGCAAGACCCTCAGACTTCCCCGAGCGTCTTTTTCTCCATCTTTTCCTCCATTCCCATCAAATGGGAATGGCCATAGCCACCTGAAAGTCCTCTTGCAAGGATTAAATGAAGAGATGAGCATGCCTGCACATGGGCCAGTGTCTGGTACATAGTAAGCAGATAGTTATATCTAATAGATATATTCTTTCTAACAGATGTGTTTAAAAAAAGAATTGGAATTTACAAAAGAATAAATGGATTGGAGTTAATTTTTTTCAGTGCATAAAGGTACTTATTAGAATAGGGTGTCCTTAAAATGTGGTAACCATACCACTGGGGGAGAAGGGCCTAGGGAATGATGATTCACGATGCATGATAGTGATTTTTATTTCTAAAGTTGAGCACTTACTTTAATGGATCTTGAGGGTAAGTAACAAACACATCAACCACATGATTTCATGATTATGATTGTTTAGGCCAAGACTCTAGAAGGCTGGCTATTGGGATAAATGTTTTTTTTTTTTTAATAAGGTGTAACTAAAGATAGGCCAAAAAATCTCGAAAGTAATAGTAAAATAACTGCAGCTTAGGAAGCATTATTCTAGAAGGAGTAAAAATGGTGACAAGAAATATTGGGGTTTGCTAAGTTCTTTCTAAACACAAAAACAACTCAAGGACCTTGAGGGTGTGACAGAGTCACGTGAGTACCCTAGGGTCATTTGGAATTCCCCAGATGGCACCCACTGCCCATTTCCACCCATCTATCACCTGCAGGAAAACAAGGCACTGAAAATGGCATCATTTTAGAGGGAAACTTGAAAGTTCTCCAATTTATTTTTTAAGCAAATCATTGGCCCACTTTGATAGTTCACAACCCATTCAAGTTATTTTCCAACACCCTGGTAAGCTCATGGCCATCCAGCACTGACCAGTGCAGTGGCTGAGAACCACTGGTCTCCAGGACCATGACACACGGTTGAATGAAAACCACCCTGAGTATCAAGAACCCAAACTGAAAGCAAAACAGGAGAGATCTGGTTCTAGCTTCTTCTGCTATCATGCCATTAGCTGGAGAGCGGCTAAGGCCACCATCACCTGCTGTCCTTATTACAGATTACCCTGCACCTTGGAAGAGAAATTCATTTCAGGCTGGACACTGTGCAGAAAGACAAGCTTACGGAGCAGCAAGGGGTAGGTTTGGTTGGTTGGGCGTGGACCTCTTTTTACATAAATTTCTGAAGTTTTCTTGTGCACTTGGAAAGAGCAGAAGCTCTTTTCCTTTGGCAACTGCTAAGGTGCTTTTCAGATGACCAAGGGCAGGGGCTCTCACTCAGAAATGGTGGGTAAGAATCAACGTCTGAGGACCTGGTAAAATGATGGGCAAACCAGGGAAACCAGTAGATGTGCGTGTGCGCAGGGGTGCGGGTGTCTGCGCTGACTGGTGCATTTCTCCAGGAGAAGGTCCGTGGCTTTCAGAGACTGTCAAAGTGGCCGATTTTGGTTTTGTCAGCTGTCTGGAGCTTCAGGGATATGGGATCTTAACACTGAAAAGGAAGAAGTGTATCAGTCAAGAGTACAGAAGGTGGTTTGGGGTGATGCTGGGATAGAAAAGGAGGCTTGAGAAATAATTCCGTGGACTCTGAGTCCACGGTGTTGAAGAATTACAGTAAGTGAATGTGAGTCAGGGGTGCCTGGGTGGCTCAGTGGGTTAAAACCTCTGCCTTCGGCTCAGGTCATGATCCCAGGGTTCTGGGATCGAGCCCTGAGTTGGGCTCTCTGCTTGGTGGGGAGTCTGCTTCCCCCTCTCTCTGTCTCTGCCTGCCTCTCTGCCCACTTGTAATCTGTCTGTCAAATAAATAAATTTTAAAAAAAAGTGAACGTGAGTCATTTTTCAATTATTCCTGGGGTTGTTAAGCTGTCCTTTTCATCTCAATACTTCTTTCAGCTGGTCCATATGGATCCTGACTCATCAGCAGCACGCTGACACTTCCTGCCAGGTCTCCCGTCTCTCCTGCCAGATGCTGGTCTCCTGGAGGCAGGAGCTCTGGCTAATTTCACAGCACATCTTCTTTTACCTCTGAAGCTGCCACTTGGTGGATATTTGCCAGAGGAAAGATTGTGCCTGTTTTCATTGCATCCAAATGGACGTGGACTCAAACTGTTAATCTCCATTACATAGTCATAAGGTGTTCTCGGGCTTGTTTCCTATCCACTTCCATCCTCAGTCTCCCATCAGAGAAATGGGGTGAATGTTCCCAGGGTCTATGGTTATTGAGATAATTGAGTGAACGGAGTTGGTGTGCTTAGCATCATTCCTAGCCCTATATGAGGCATGCCGTCAGTCATGGTTACTGCTCTACAAAATATATTTGTTTGAAAGACTGACCCCACTTAATTGTTTAAAAATCATTTAAGGTCAGCTGCATACAGCTCACATTACCACTAGCTTTCACAAAAGTATTATTCCATCAACTAATTCTTTGCTGAGAGCCCCCTCCGTGCTTTCTATGTAGGGGAGCAATGATGCAATTCCAGGCTTCATGGGCTCAGCAAGGAGAGGGTGGTGTGGGTGTCCTTTACAGGATCCCTGCAAGCTCAAACAGAAAGAGCTAAATGCCACGGACATTCTCCTGGATGTGGGATCAGAGAAGCTGTCCTAGGTGAGCAGATGTGAGGGAAGACAATTTAAAGAGCAGGAGGGGTGCCTGGGTGGCTCAGTGGCTCGAGCGTCTTGACTCTTGATTTCAGCTCAGGTCATGATCTCGGTGTCCTGGGATGGAGCCCTATGTCAGGCTCCATGCTCAGTGCAGAGCATGCTCCGGATTCTCTTCCTCCCTCTTCCCCCACCCCTCCCCCACTCCCGCTCTCTAGATAAATAAAAGTGTGAAGAGATAGCTAGAGAAAGACGCTGAAAGGGATTGTCCTCTTCACCTTTGAGTGAGGTGAGGGGCGCTGTATCAGAAACCTTAAGGCGAGAGCAAGCTTGTGAGTTAAAGGCCAGGGTCCCAGCATACCTGGAGTGAGATGAAGCAAGGAATCCTTCAGGGTGGCCAGGCTAGGAGCACTGCCGGCTGTCCCACCTGTTCTCCCTACTCCCATTCTTGGAGCAGTCTTTTCCAATCACCTCCATCGCCATCGGGGAGATCACTTGGATCCTTCCATTCCCTCTCATGGCTCTCTGTGGCTGGCAGGATGAAGTCCAAGTTGCTTTTCTCCTCAAATGTCCTACTGACCCCTGATGACCTAATCTCTGACCTCATTCCACACGGGCACCACCCCCGCCCCCATGCTTCAGCACACATACTGTGCACCAGCCTCCTAACTGCATCCATTCTCTTCATTGTGTGGGCCTTGCTCATTCCCACCCCAGGGCCTTTGCACCTGCTCTTCTCTGCACCTGAAGTGTTCTTCCTCTAAGTGCTAGCCTGGCTGCCTCCCTCACTCCATTATTGCCTTAGCTCTACTCCTCAGACAGGTCTTCTCTGGTTTCGTTAAGAAGATCCTCCCGCGCTTCCTTCACATCT
This sequence comes from Mustela nivalis, assembly GCF_964662115.1. Lineage (NCBI taxonomy): Eukaryota > Metazoa > Chordata > Mammalia > Carnivora > Mustelidae > Mustela > Mustela nivalis. Next base: position 46,096 of record NW_028134214.1, on the reverse strand, counting down.
TAGTGCTTTCTAAAATCTACTTTATTTGGGGGTTTCCTTGCTTATTTCTTTTTTTAAAATTTTTATTTATTTTTTAAAATTTCTTTTCAGTGTTCCAGAGTCATTGTCTATGTACCACACCCAGTGTTCCATGCAATACTTGCCCTCCATAATACCCACCACCAGAATTCAAGTTCCAGGAGAGCAGGGACTTCATCTAATTCACCACTCAGGGTGTGTTATTGTGGGTTCTCAATAAATCTAAATAATGAGTGGATTGAATGGGAAGCATGAAAACAAAGGTGTCTGGACCAAGTCTGAGGTGTGTTGAAGCCAGGGTTCTTCAGGCTCCCAGCAAACCTGTCACCTGGGACTGAGCCTCAGGTGAGTGCACACCTCCCCCACCTTTTCCCTGTGCTGCTTCTACCAACAAACAGCTCATGTCTCCTTTCACACCGGGCTCACCCTGCACATAGTCACCCTTTCAACAACAACACATGTGCACCTAGGAATGTGCTAGGTCCTACTGTGGGGCATCCAACACAATGAACAGAAACACAGACTTGGGGAGCAGTCTGTACCACAATTAGATCCAGGCTCTGCCATGTGTTTGACGGCTGTTGGAGCTTGGGCAAATCTATTTGCTTCTCAAAGCCTCAGTTTCTACATCAAGAAAATGGGGCCAATAATAGCACCTGCCTCACAAAGTGATGGGAAGGAAAGGATGCAATGATCTAGTAAAAATACTCGAAAGAGACTGACAAGGTCAAGGGGCAAAGCCGTTCCTGCAGGAGGTCCCCAAAGCAGCCGGGCACCAGACAGGGAACGTTGGCCAGTCACCTCAGGTTTGCACATGCTTGAATGTAGCTGGCAAGGTGCACTCGCAGGCAGAGAGAACGCCCTGGCAAAAATTTGAAAAACTCTGGCCACCTGCATCAGCTCTACCCTGTTGAGGATTTGTGGGTTACACCTGTGCGGGGCACAGAGCTCCTTCCCAGAAGGGAGGCTTATTTCTTTTATTTAGTTATTTATTTATTTTTTTTAATTTTAAAAATAAACATATAATGTATTATTAGCCCCAGGGGTACAGGTCTGAATCGCCAGGTTTACACACTTCACAGCACTCAACATAGCACATACCCTCACCAATGTCCATAACCCCACCCCCTTCTCCTTACCCCTCCCCCCAGCAACCCTCAGTTTGTTTTGTGACTTTAAGAGTCTCTTATGGTTTGTCAGGGAGGCTTATTTCTTGATCCAAATGTTGATTCCTTCAAAGTGTCTCCCAAGAACCTAGAGACTAAAAGCCAAGTGGGAAAATGGAACAGAGAAGATGAAACATTTTGCCCCGTGCTTTCAGACTGTTGTTCCGTGCGGGCCCCGGGGAGTGAATGAGTGAACGTGATTCTCCGTTCCGGCTGTATCTAAGTGAGCTGACTCGTCTGCATTCTGGGTTTGCATTTTTATTAGGAGAAACACAGCTTCCCTGACTCCCGGTAAGTAGATGGTGAATAGATGATATTTAAGAACAGTGATAGATGCCAGTTGGGAGTCTGTCTGGGGAAACCGTGGTCTCAGGGAGGCTCTGGGTCAGGCTCCGCAGAGTCTGGGTGACTGCGAGCTGCTGTTGTTACATTTGTAGTGGGAGTGGCTATTTGGTTGGTGTACATCTCCTTTCACCAGAGTCATGCTCTTTTAAAATATATATTGATTTTGAGAGAGATAGAGAATGTGTGCGATTGAGAGGGGTTGGGGGGAGGGGCAGAGTAAGAGGGAGAGAGAATCTCAAGCAGATTCCCCACTGACCATGCAGGCCAATGTGGGGCTCGATCCCACAACCGTGAGATCATAACCTGAGCCAAAATCAAGTCAGACACTTAACTGATTGAGCCACCCGGGAATCCCCATGCTCTGTCTTTGAAAGGAGTAAGTCATAGGTCACAAGATGTCATTTTTTCAGCCCCTGAGGTCCACTGGGGAGGAACACAGCAGAAGCCCAGCGTCAGATGGCTGATGATCCCGTTGTATTTTCAAGATAGGAACATGGCTGTTCTGAATCAGAACTTTGCGTCACATGTGATGGAGAACCTTCTTCTCCCAGCTGCAGGCTTGCTGCCATTCTCCAAGGCATCCACAGCGTAGGTCCCCATTGCCACGGAAAACTCGATTTCTAATCCAGAAAATCCCTGACTAATCATAACGTCCAGGAATTAGAGATTCTGATTAATAGAATTTTCCGCTTAACTGAGTGCTAATCAGACAATCTTTTGCATTTTAACCCTTCTGGCTGTTACCTTTGACTAAGTATGGACGTTCCCTCTGGTTCTGAATCCTGGCTCTTATCCTTGAGAGCGAGGTAGGTTGGGACAAGTTACCTAATGTCTTAGTGATTCTGTTGCCACCTAACAAATGACTTCAAATGTAGTATCTTGTGGTTTCCATGAGTCGCTAGTGTAAGCACGGCTCCCTGGGGTCTTCTCTTCAGGGTCCCACATGCTGCATTCAAGGTGTCAGTGAGCTCCTTGCTGAAACGTGGTGACTTAGTGAAATTACTGCGTTTCGTGTTCACCGTGATCCTCTAAGCATACACACTCATGATTTCCACTTTGCAGATGAGGAAACTGAGTCTTGACACGGTGCCATGATTTGGTACAGGGATTTCCATCCTGCAGGTGCAGGTGTGCCCCTCCCCCTGCCCCTCACCATCAAAGCCAGACTGGTCTGGCTTCAAAGCCCACATGTGTAACCAGTAACAGACGTTGCCTCCTGCTGGCTGTGTCTTATTAAAAATTGGTGGAGCTTGATTGTGTCTTTTTTAAAATTTGAGAGTCTATTTCTTGCTAGGAGGCATGTCTCAGTCCTGTATGACCCAGGTCCCCAACACAAGCCGGGGCATATATCAAGTAATTATTCCACGGTTGCTAAATAGGTGAGGAGGGTGGTAAGCCCCTGGTGTAGCCCCGCCCTCCCGTGCTATCCCATGTTGGCTGTCCAATGCCCAAGCTCACATTTGCAAATAGTGTGTGTATGGATAATAATGACTATTTTATTATGTGAATGTTTTCAGTGTCATTAACTTTTAAAATTAAACTCTCCCCAAATTGCACAGGTGGAGGATGCCATCTATTTTCTGAAGAAGACATCAGTCCAACATGTGGCTGAGACGAGGCTCAGTGAGAGCCTCCTCTGTGCCTGGCATGTGATGGAAAAAAATCAGACTGGCGAAAATAACGTGTTCCTCTTGCTGAGCTCATGCTGTTTTCTGTGCATGCTGCTAATATCTGATATAATGATCGCAACCACCCCAGGTGGGGGCTTCTATTATTATCCCCAGACAAGAATACTTAGGCTCAAAGCGGTAAGGGACCTATGAAAGGTGACTGTAAAGGCGAAAGGGGCAGGATTCAGACCTGGTCGCCCTGACTTCATGGTCTCTTGGCAGCCTCACAGTGCAGGAAAGCAAACGTGTGCAAACGCTGACTCATCTCATCTTCATCTCTGCCACAGGTTCAGTGCATTGCCCATTGTACAGACGAGAAGACTGAGTGTTGGGGAATGGAGCCCAAAGAACCACAGGTAGAAAACTTCAAGGCTGACTTACAAATCCAGCTCTACCCAACTCCAAAACTTCTCATTCCGTTTCTGTCACGCCTCTCTGCCAATCAGGTCTAGTCTCTTAGTCACACTGCATCCCATGCGGACCCCAATGGGAAATCTGGGCGGCTCTGCCTGCAGCCTGCTGGACAGAGGTGGGTCTCTCACACCCTCTGCTTTGTCTCTCAAGTGGCCTGGCCTCTCTCCAGGCCCCAGCAAGCTATCTGCTCCCATGTCAACCGTTTCTCGGGGCCTCCTGTCACCCGTGTTTTATAACCTCCTCAGTGAACAGCAAATCTGTATTGATTTCAGAACAACTCAGGCTGTAAATTACAGGTCGTGATTGGCTTGGTCACCCCGAAATGAAAATCTATCCACTGCACCAGGCGTCTAAATCTAATTATCGTCGCAGGAAGCCCATTGGCAGGGTAGTCTGGTGCCTGTGCAGAAAGGAATGCTTCAGATGGTCAGCAGCAGCCTGCAAAATACATACTACAAAATTTAGAGCTGCCTCTAGTGTTTGTCGGGCAAACAGAAGTCTCGCAGGTTGCTTTGATCATCAAATTGAATATCAGAAGTAACCTTGAGCCATTTCTGTTATTAAGAATAGTAGTAATAATGAGAATGATAAAATAACTGTAGCTAATAGTCGCTGATGGTTTGCATGCACTCTTTCATCTGGAAACCTCAGAGCTGTTTGTCACTTACTGGCTGTGGGACTCTGGGTCAATTACTTAGCTTCTCTATGCCTCTGTTTCCTTAGCTGTAAACTGAGGGAGAGAAGCAATATGTGGTTCATCACATTGAGGGAAAGGTTAAATAAAGTGATTTATGCAAATTGCTAAGATCAGGAGCAAGGTGCATTCTTGCAGTCATTATTCATGAAGAAACAGAAATTTAGAGAAGTTAAGAGACTTCCCCGAGGTCACACAGCTAACAGTAATTTTTGTCTGCAGCCTGGCGCATTGTTTTTAAAATGCTGTTTAATTGCCAGCATTGAAAAATGCAGCTGATTTCCTGTTTCTCTTGAGCATCGGAGAAAAACTGGCAGCACCGAGGCCATGTTTCTTTCTACCAGGCTTCCCTGACTAAATCTATTCTGGCCGGCCAGCTAAACCCCAGAGTGCCAAAGATTCTTGTGCAAAAACAAACCAACACCCCCCAATTTAGGGGGTTTTGAGGTTGTCTGGAGACAACCATCAAAGGCTTTGAGTGCTCTGAATCAATTAATGACCAGCAGCAGCTGAGCCCATTACGTCGGGTTTTTCTCGTACTTTGCCACAGTCCCCACCAGTCCCTGCTGCCCTGCACCCAGCCTACCTCTCCCACAAGGCCTGTTTGGCCTCTGTAGACACTGGAGATTAGGGGATGATCAGCACACTCAAATCCCATATCAAATCTATGAGAGATCTACCACTGTCACACTTAGTTTACAGATGCAGGCACAAGGTCACAGAAATAGGGATTTGCCCAAACTCACACAGTCAGCAAACGTCAGAGCTGGGATTTGAATGCAAGCCCACTCACACCCAGAGCCAAACTTTTGTCCCTCATGGGGATTCCTTCCCAAGCTCGTGGGCTAAAGGGAAGTCTCCAAGCTCAGGCTGGAAAGGGGAGTCGGTGTCAGTCTCTCACGGGGAGGCAGGGATGTGAAAAGAGAGGGTCTCACAGACTCTCCTGCCACTCCTTCTCTGAGGACAAAGGGGTGAATGGCCCTGTTAACATGCAAGGCTCTTCCCAGAGAAAGCACTGAACTTACATTTGTCCCTGTTGTGTGACTGTCACACAGAGAGCTCCCGCATTCAGCTAGCTGTCCTTTTCTATTCTTCAGACCTCCCAGAAAAGCCAGAGGCAAGGAGAGGCTGTGGCTGGTGGTGCCGGACACACAGCCTGGGCCCCAGTGGGTGACAATGCCAGGGCTCCACTGCCCTGTTAGCCCCCTTGAAGAGATAGCTTGCCCTCATATCCGCTCCACAAAGAAAGCAGCCCCTGGGTACTTGGGGTCGGGGGAGGAGTGGCCAGGGAGAGAGATTCCATTTTCTTTTCTAGAGCTGAGAGCTCGGACAGTAGCTTCCAAAGGAACAAAGCTTATTCTCAGGGACACAGACAGGCTGAGCTTTACATGAGTCCATGAATATTTATGGCTTTCCTCCCAACTTCTGCTTCAGTCTTGCCCTGGGCACAAGGTGCCCACACACAGCTAACCCTTTGAGTCTCATTGCTGCACGGACATGGCTTGTCTGCAGCCGGGATGAAGAGCTACTGGGGGGCGCTGTTGCCCAACGGGGAGGATTGCTCTCCCAGGCGCTGGAGCTCCTGAAGCCTGCTGAGTGAGGGCTTTCCATAGGGTTAGATCGCTCAATCCTCCCAACCACCCCTAGAAGGATGCAGGGAGGCTCAGAGGCACCAGGTTGCTTTCCCAAGGTCACACAGCTTGGAGGTAAGGGACACAAGACTCAAATCCGTAAACCAGTGGCAGAAGTTACTGTCATCCCCAAGCCAATTTTTTTTTTCTATTTTGATTAAGGACAAGAAAACCAATAACAGACACACTGTCTCTATTATTTCATAAAAGGAAGGGTGTAACTTTGGGTGAAAAAGACCATAGCCCTTCCCCAATGGAATAATAAATGAAACATGGCAGCGGTGGCGGGGTCGGGGGGCGGGGGGTGGGGGGCGACGATGGGTGAAAGGTTTTCAGCCAGGGCGCTGAGGGTGATTGTCCTGACATCACATCTGCATTTTAAAGATTCGAGCTTTGGCTGTAGTGTGGGTAAGAGGCCAGAGGGACGGCAGTGGTTGGGGGATGGAGACAGTTGAGGAACCCACTGGATGATGCCTACCAGATAGTCCCATCGAGGAGGACCTGATGAAGTTCTAGAACCTAGGTGAGGTTCGGTGGGCTGAGATCTGGAGCCGATGACCAAGAAAGAATTCTTGAGACATCTGTGGTGCAAAATGGTAGTTTATTAAAGCACTGGGACAGGACCCGTGGGCAGGAAGAGCTGCTGCCCAGGGTTGTGAGGGATGGCAGGTTATGTACCTTGTGGTTGGGGGAAGGGGAGGGAAGGGAGGTTTCAATGGAACTTTCTTATGCTAAAGAGGGCCTACAAGGTGCCAAGATATCAGAAGCCTACCAGAGGCCTTGCCCTGGTGGGCTTAATCAATGTTGTCTTTAGGCCAGCCATTAACATCAAGATAGTTGGGAGATTTTTGGTCAGTTGTCACAATCCTGTTATCGTTCATCTTTGTTAGTGAGATTTAGGTTTAGAAGAGATTTAACTATATTTACATTTTTTTCTACCTCAGCCTTCCTCAGTTTTGTTTATGGAGGGGAGGGTGTTGCCTCTGGAAATTGTGCTATTGATAAGGTAACTTCTTTGTAGATCTCTAGGGCATTTGTAAACCAAGGGAGACTCTGTCTTGCAGCATGTGATCTCTGCAAGTTAACTATTTACCGAGGGGAGTGGGTGGAGAAGGGGTGCAAGGTGCCAGCTTTTGCTTTGTCTTCAGCCTGCCTCCTGCTCCCTCATCAGACCAACACTGCAAGCCAGGGTCACATTATTCGGGATCCTGATGATGAGGGAGCAGGAGGCTGGCTGAAGACAAAGCAAAAGCTGGTACCTTGCACCCCCTCTCCACCCACTCCCCTCGGTAATGTGTGTAACATTCCTCAGGCACCCCTGACTGCCATAAATGAGAAACAAATAGTTGACTTGCAGAGATCACAATCCTGTAAGGCAGGAGTCTCCTTTGGTTTACAAAAGTCCTAGAGATCTACAAACAAAGAAGTTACCTTATCAATAGCACAAATTTCCAGAGGCAAGTAACTCTGTTCCTCAGCCCTAAATAAAGTTAAATTTCTTCTAAACCCAAATCTCACTAACAAAGACGCTTGATAGCAGAAATGTGAAGGCAGCAGCTCTTCCTGCCCACAGGTCCTGTCCTGGTGCTTTAGTAAACCACCATTTTGCACCACAGATTCTCAAGAATTCTTTCTTGGTCATCGACTCCAGACCTCAGCCCACCAAACCTCACCTAGGTTCTAGAACTTCATCACTGACAAGAGGCAGATCACCTGGAATGGCAAAGAGTTGGTTCTTAGCAAGCGGTATTGGGTGGGCTGGAGGGTAACTCCTTTCCCATTTGCAAGGGTCTGTCTGGCCTCTACAGTTTTAAGTAGAAAGATCATCTCACTGTCCAATTTGCCCAGAACCTTGGTACCAAAAGTCTCAAGCAGGGAAAACTCCTGCCTTCCTCCCTAACTTGGGGGCAAACTGGGGCTACGTTTGCTGCGTCAGTCAGGGTACATGGGCACTTTACTCTGTGCAGCATTTCGTCAAATTGTGCAACACGAAGCAGCTGAATCTGAGATTTTGTTTTTACTGTGCCGTGTAGTACTTCTTAAAACTACATGCTCTGTGTAATGACTGGGATATGTTGTCTTACAGGCAAGGTGCTTAGTGTTAGAGCTTTTTCTGCAATAGGCAATAGGCTTTTCTGTAAAGTGAGCGTAGAATGCTTGGATTAGCTAAATGCTTTGATTAATATTTATATCATGCTTGTAAAGGAATCCTACATATTCAAATATTATATTACAATAAAAATGCACTTTTTTGTGGTTGTTACTCATTAAAGTCTTGAGATTACATGCTTGACCTGGAACACCGGGTTGCACGGGATTCAAATTTCCCTCTGTTGTCTGTAAGTCTTATGACCTTGGGCTTGTCACTTAGCCTTTCTGTGTCTTGTTTTTCCCATATGCAAAACAGATAACAGTAATATCTACCTCTTAGGGTCGTGTGCAATGCTGGCTATCATGCCAGGCATACAGTAACCACTCAATAAATGGTACTGTTACCTATGAGCCAAGGAACTTTAAAGAGAGAATTATGTGAGATCGATTGCACCCAAGCCACCATGTGCATTAGCCATCAACCATCAGCCATAAGATGTTAGTGAGCATTTAAAGTCTAAAGTGTTTTGCTGTTGTTGTGTTCTGTTTTTTGGGTTTTTTTTTTTGTCTGTTTGTTTTTGTTTTTTTACAGGAAGTCTTGAAATCTGCCTTTATTCTATTAGAACCGGTGGTTCCTCTGGGAAGGACCCTGAATACATTGAACTAGAGCCAGACCCTGCGTCAAGGTTAAGATAGGTTATACTGCCTTCTGATGTCCCAGGCACCAAACCAAATTCCTATTTATTTAGCCCAGCTCTGGGGAGGGGGTGAATTGAGATGTGCTGTATGGTAAAATATTTTTTGGTGATTTCATAGAAAGAAAGAATGTAAAATCTCTCTTTGCTAACTTGTATGTTCATTGTATTATAAGGGCCTATTCAGCCAGAGCAGCCCCACCCTGGCTGAACTGCCATTTTGCTGTAAAGCTTAAATTGACCTTGCCCCCTCCCCGCAAGGGGAACTTCCTTAGAAGCAGGTCTGGGCAACCAGTCCCAGGTAACAAAGTCCAAGTACAAGGGTGGGTTAGGCCCGGTGGAGGTATTCAATCAGTGGGGGCACATACTGTCTCCTGGCTACCAAGGAGTAGGGGCCCCGCCCTTCGGGAGCCTTTTGGCGCCAATCCTAACCAAGGTGTGATAGGCTGGTCCAAATGTCTACTAGGGTAAATTGTAATTCAATTTGTTGCCTAGCATCACTGTGGAGTTTCCTGTGTGTGTTACAATCTCATTGGCCTGTGTGTGGCCAGGCCCAACCACATGGCCTTGCTCTATAAAAGTTAGTCTGGAAAGCAGGGAGGGGGTTGCCCTCTCTGTAAGAGGTGTGGCCCTGGCCGGCCAGTTTGATACCTGATGCTTGGCGCGAAATAAAGCTTCGCTTGACCTTCGCTTTGTATCAGTCTCGCTCCTTTAATCACGGACCCATTATTGGGGTACCCAATTTTGGGGGACCCAACAGTATATTGAAACAATAACATTTTTAATATATCAAACAAGATAAAATCTCTTACTAACTTTCTTCTTTATTAATATGGCTACTAAATATTTTAGAACTATGTATGTGCTTTCCATATGTAGGTTGCATTCTTTGTCTGTTGAACAGTGCTCGGCTAGAGGTTTGGGGGCTGATGGACAGGATAATCAAGGAAGAAGGAGAGAGGCACCACTGCCCCTGAAGTGCTCCTCTGAGACCACACAGCCTTAGGTACTCATGTTTCGCTCAATCACATCTGCTCTTTCTGAATGTGAAGATCTCTTCCATCAGATACTGTACCACTCTAGCTCCACGGTTTGATTACTAGAACACTAAAAGCAAAGAGAAATCAGGATATATGACATCATGAGAATTTTCTCTCCTCCTTGGTGCAAATAATGCTGTTTGTTCTTCTGCTGAAAACATGTGTGTGTGCCTGTTCCCATAGATGATGCATTATACTCTGAACCCAGGGAGCAAGGATGTGGGGACTGCCTAGAGGTTGGAGATGCCTCCAAGCCCTGGATTCGGACCTCAACAGGAAGGGGCTGGGCACCCTGGGACACCGAGTCCCAGTGTTCTACACTTGACTATGTCACCTGCTACATACTGGCTCTGAGAGTAGACAAGACACTTAACGCTCTGAGCCTTAGTCTCCTTGTTTGCAGAATGGGACAATTACCTCAATTCAAGGTCTTGTGATTAGGACTAAATGAGACAATGTGTGTAACACACCTAGCACATTAGCTGGTAAACAGTAGATACTCTGATGTCTGACTTCCTCAGGCTCTGTGTTTGTGAGATTCAGTCACATTGTTGCATGTGCTGGTCCTTTGTTCATTTCCAATGCTGTGTTGCCACTGAAAGCCACTACCGTCCCTTACATCCTTTACCTGGCTATCATGCCAGGTATAATCCAATACTGTGATATTGATGGACAATTCCAGTCCCTGCAAATACTCAGCAGCACTGAATGTTGACAACTTTCACTTAGACATTCCGGTGTGTGTGTGTGTGTGTGTGTGTGTGTGTGTGTGTTGCATGGGGTGTCAAATTGTATTTCAGTGAAAACTGATAAGGTTGAACATATTTTCATTTGAGTTTTAACAATGGACATTCTTTTTGGTGAAGTGCATATTCACAATTTTGTCTATTTCTTTTTCTCTCTCTCTTTGTCAACACAAGTCCTTTATTGGATATATGTATGCAAAAAGCATTTCCATTGGTGGCTTATCATTTCATGGTATTCATTGATGAGCAATCCTTTTTTTTTTTTAACATAGTATTATTTGCCCCAGGGGTACAGGTCTGTGAATCATCAGGCCTATACATTTCACAGCACTCACCATAGCACATATCCTCCCCAAGGTACATAACCGAGCCACCCTATCTCTCGCCTCCACCCCCCAGCAACCCTCAGTTTGTTTCATGAGATTAAGAGTCTCTTATGGCTTCTCTCCCTCCTGATTCCATCTTGTTTCATTTTTTTCCCTCCCTACTCCCTATTATCCCCTGCCCTGTCTCTCAAATTTCCCATATCAGAGAGATAATATGATAATTGTCTTTCTCTGATTGACTTAATTTGCTCAGCATAATACCCTCTAGTTCCATGCACATTGTTGCAAATGGCAAGATTTCATATTTTTGATAGCTGCATAGTATTCCATTTTAATATGGACTATTATCCAATTTAATATGGAGTGTACAGATATATACATAAGTACATATATATATCACATCTTCTTTACCCATTCATCTGGTGATGGATATCTAGGTTCTTTCCATAGTTTGGCTATTGTAGACATTGTTGCTATAAACATTTGGGTGCACATGCCCCTTCAGATCACTACATTTGTATCTTTAGGGTAAATACCCAGTAGTGCGATTGCTGGGTCATAGGGTAGCTCTATTTTCAACTTTTTGAGGAACCTTATGCTGTTTCCCAGAGTGGCTGCACCAGCTTTATTTCCAACAAAAGTGTCGGAGGGTTCTCCTTTCTCTGCATCCTCACCAACACCTATCATTTCCTGACTTGTTAATTTTAGTCATTCTGATTGGTGTGAGGTGGTATCTCGCTGTGGTTTGGATCTGTATTTCCCTGATGCCGAGTGATATGGAGCACTTTTTTATGTATCTGTTGGCCATCTGGATGTCTTCTTTGCAGAAATGTCTTCTGCCCGTTTCTTGATTGGATTGTTTGTTCTTTGAGTGTTGAGTTTGACAAGTTCCTTATGGATTTGGGATACTAACCCTTTCTCAGATATGTCATTTGCAAATATCTTCTCCCATTTTGCCAGTTGTCTTTTGGTTTTGTTAACTGTTTTCTTTGCTCTGCAAAACCTTTTAATCTCAATGAAGTCCCAATAGTTCATTTTTGGCCCTGCTTCTCTTGCCTTTGGCAATATTTCCAGGAAGAAGTTGCTGTGGCTGAGACTAAAGAGGTTGCTACCTGTGTTCTCCTCAAGGATTTTGATGGATTCCTTTCTCAAATTGAGATCTTTCATCCATTTTGAGTCTATTTTTGTGTGTGGTGTAAGGACATGGTCCAGTTTCAATCTTATGCATGTGGCTGTCCAGTTTTCCCAACACCATTTGTTGAAGAGACTGTCTTTTTTCCATTGGACATTCCTTCCTGCTTTTTCAAAGATTAGTTGACCATAGAGTTGAGGATCCATTTCTGGGCTCTCTGTGCTGTTCCCTTGATCTATGTGTATCTGCTTTTGTGCCAGTACCATACTGTCTTAATGATTACAGCTTTGTAATAGAGTTTGAAGTCTGGAATTATGATACCACCAACTTTGGCTTTCTTTTTCAACATTCCTCTGGCTATTTAGGGTCATTTCTGGTTCCACATAAATTTTAGAATAATTTTTTGCATTTCTTTGAAAAAAAAATTGATGGTATTTTCATAGGGATTGCATTAAATGTGTAGGTTGTTTTAGGTATCATAGACATTTTCACAACATTTCTTCTTCCAATCTAGGAGCATGGAATGTTTTTCCATTTCTTTGTGTCTGCTGCAATTTCTTTCATGAGTACTTTATAGTTTTCTGAGTACAGATTCTTTGCCACTTTGGTTAGGTTTATTCCTAGGTATCTTATGGCTTTGGGTGCAATTGCAAATGGGATCAACTCCTTAATTTCTCTTTCTTCTGTCTTGCTGTTGGTGTATAGAAATGCAACTGATTTCTGTGCATTGATTTTATATCCTGATACTTTACTGAATTCCTGTATGAGTTCTAGTGGTTCTGGCATGGAGTCTTTTGGGTTTTCCATAGAAATTATCATATCATCTGCAAAGAGTGAGAGTTAGACTTCCTCTTTGTCAATTCAGATGTCTTTTCTTTTTGTGGTCTGATTGATGAGGCTAGGACTTATATGTTGAATAGTGGTGGTAATGGTGGACATCCCTGCTGTGTTCCTGACCTTAGGGGAAAAACTCTCAGTTTTTTCCCATTGAGAATGATATTCACTGTGGGATTTTCATAGATGGCTTTGATGATATTAAGGTATGCACCCTCTATCCCTACACTTCGAAGAGTTTTGATCAAGAAAGAATGCTGTACTTCGTCAAATGCATTTTCAGCATCTATTGAGAGAATCATATGGTTTTTGTTCTTTCTTTTATTAATGTTTTGTATCACGTTGATTGACTTGTGGATGTTGAACAAACCTTAGAGCTCAGGAATAAATTCCACTTGGTGGTGGTGAATAATCTTTTTCATGTACTGTTGGATCCTATTGGCTAGTATTTTGGTAAGAATTTTTGCATCCGTATAAGGAATAACATGGAGGACATGGGGAAATGGAAAGGAGAAGGGAGTTGAGGGAAATTGGAGGGGGGGGGGATGAACCATGAGAGACCATGGACTCTGAATAACAAACTGAGGGTTTTGAATGGAAGGGGGTGGGAGGTTGGGGGAGCCTGGTGGTGTATTATGAAAGGCATGTATTGCATGGAGCACAGGGTGTGGTGCCTAAACAATGAAATCTATTACAGTGAAAAAAAATTAAATTTTTAAAAAATTTCAAAACTTGAAAAGAAATATTTCTGCATCCATGTTCATCAAGGATAATGGTCTGTAATTCTCCTTTTTGATGGAATCTTTGCTTTTAGGATCAAGATCATGCTGGCCTCATAAAATGAATTTGGAAGATTTCTTTCTGTTTCTATTTTTTGGAACAGTTTTAGGAGAATAGGTATTAATTCTTCTTAAGATGTTTGGTAGAATTCCCCTGGGAAGCCATCTGGCCTTGGGCTCTTGTTTGTCAGGAGATTTTGATGATTGCTTTGATATCCTTACTGGTTATGAGTCTGTTCTGGTTTTCTATTTCTTCCTGGTTCAGTTTCAGTAGTTTATACATCTCTAGGAATGCATCCATTTCTACCAGATTATCAAATGTGCTGGCATATAGTTGCTCATAATGTGTTCTTATACTTGTTTGCATTTCTTTGGTGTTGGTTGTGATCTCTCCTCTTTCATTCATGATTTTACTGATTTGGGTCCTTTCTGTTTTCTTTTTGGTAAGTCTGGCCAGGAGTTTCTCAATCTTATTAATTCTTTAAAAGAACCAGATCTTAGTTTCATTGATTTGTCCTACTGTTCTTTTGGTTTCTATTTCATCGATTTCTGCTCTGATCTTTATGATTTCTCTTCTCCTGCTGGGTTTAGGCTTTCTTTGCTGTTCTTCCTCCAGCTCATTTAGGTGTAGGGTTAGATTTTGTACTTGAGACCTTTTTTGTTTCTTGAGAAAGGCTTGTATTGCTATATCCTTTCCTCTCAGGACCACCTTTGCTGTGTCCCAATGATTTTGAACAGTTGTACTTTCATTTTCATTTGTTTCCATGAATATTTTCAGTTCTTTAATTTTCTGGTTGACCCATTCATTCTTTAGTAGGATGCTCTTTAGCCTCCATGTATTTGAGCTCTTTCCAACATTCCTCTTGTGGTTGAGTTCTAGTTTCAGAGCATTGTGGTCTGAAAATATGCAGGGAATGATCCCTATCTTTTGGTACTGTTTGAGACCTGATTTGTGAACTGGGATGTGATCTATTCTGGAGAATGTTCCATGTGCACTCGAGAAGAATGTGTATTCTGTTGCTTTGGGATGAAATGTTCAGAATATATCTGTGATGTCCATCTGGTCCAGTGTCATTTAAGGCCTTTTTCATTGTTGATATTTTGCTCAGTTGATCTGTGCTTTTCGGGGGGGGGGTGTTAAAGTCCCCTACTATTATTGTATTATTGTCAATGTGCTTCTTTGATTTTGTTTTTGATTTATATAATTGGCAGCTTCCATGTTGGGGCTTAGATAATTAAAACTGTTAATTCTTCTTATTGGACAGACTCTTGAAGTATGATATAGTGTCCTTCTTCATCTCTTATTAGAGTCTATGGCTTAAAATCTAATTAATCTGATATAAGGATTGCCACCCCAGCTTTCTTTTGATGTCCATTAGCATTGTTTTCCACCCCCTCACTTTAAATCTGGAGGTGTCTTTGGGTCTAAATTGAGTTTATGTAGACAGCATATTGATGGGCTTTGGTTTTTTATCCTTTTTGATACCCTGTGTTTTTTGATTGGGGCATTTAGCCCATTTACATTCAGGGGAAATATTGAAAGATAGGAATTGAGTGCCATCGTATTGCCTGTAAGGTGACTTTTACTGTATATTGTCTCTGTTCCTATGACTTTTAGGCTCTCTCTTTATTTCCTGTAGGGCTGGTTTGGTGTTTGCAAATTCTTTTAGCTTTTGTTTGTCCTGGAAACTTTTTTATCTCTCCTATTTTCAGTAACAGCATAGCTGGATATAGTATTCTTGGCTGCATATTTTTCTCCTTTAGTGCTCTGAATATATCATGCCAGTCCTTTCTGACCTGCTAGGTCTCTGTGGATAAATCTGGTGCCAATGTAATAATCTCCACCATTGATGTTATAGACTTCTTGTCCTGGGTGGCTTTCAGGATTTTCTCTTTGTCACTGAGACTTGTAGGTTTTTCTATTAGATGATGGGGTGTGGACCTATTTTTATTGATTTTGAGGGGGGTTCTCTGGGCCTCATTGATTTTGATGCTTGTTCCCTTTGCCATATGAGAGAAATTCTCTACTATCATTTGTTCCAATATACCTTCTGCCCCTCTCTTCCTTTCTTCTTCTTCTGGGATCCCAATTATTCTAATATTGTTTCATCTTACAGTATCAGTTATCTCTCAAATTTTCACCTCATGGTCCAGTAACCACTGGACCATGAGGTGTTTGTCTCTCTTTTGCTCAGCTTCTTTGTTCTCCATCATTTGGTCTTCTATATCACTAATTCTCCCATCTGCCTCATTTATCCTTGAAGTAGGAGCCTCCATTTTTTTTTACTGCACCTCATTAGTAGCTTTTTTGACTTCAACTTGGCTAGACTTTAGTTCTTCTATTTCTCCAGAAAGGAATTTTATTTCTCCAGAAAGGGATTCTCTAATATCTTCCCTGCCTTTTTAGAGCCCTGCCAGCACCTTGATAATCATCATTCTGAGCTCCAGTTTTGACATATTACCAATGTCCATATTGATTAGGTCCCTAGACATTGGTATGGCCTCTTGGTTTTTTGTTTTTTTGTGAAATTTTCTTGTAATTTTATCGAGATGAGAATAGATAAATGGGAGAATAAAATACTAAAAGGTTAGCAATGACCTCACAAAGACATACACTAAGCAAATCAGAAGAGACCCAAAACCAGGTTGAGAAGAAAGGGGGGAAAACGGGAAAAAATTATATGTATGTATATATAAAAGATTGGTGAATAGAACAAAAACATGCACTTGATTTGTTGTATATTTTGGTCTGTTAGAAGAAACTACCTCCAAAGTTTTATAGAAAAAAATATATCTATGGGCAGACACAATGAAGGGATGTAATATGAATATAAAGATGAAAATTTAAAAAGATTCTTATAAAGGAATTGATAAGATAAGAAGTTGGTTGAAAAAAAGAAAAAGGAAAAAATGAGAGAATGTGATCAGGCTGGAGACTAGAACAAAGCCATGTGCTAGATTAAGGGTGTATTTTGATCTATTAGGAGGAATTATATACCAGAATTTTAAAGAAAAAAATACCCTATATGTACACAAATAATAAGGTTAAATAAAATGAAGGGATAAGATGTGACTATATGAAAATTAAAAGAGTTTTTTTAAAAGCTATTGATAAGATAAAATAGTTAAAAATGTTAAAATAGTAAAGAGGAAAAATTAGAAAAAACATATAATAAGAAAAAAATAAAATTAAAAAAAATTTACTTTGAAAGTCTAAAGAGTCATGGGGAAAAAGCGATGAATTCTATATATTTCGTTCCCCTAACTCTGAAATTCCATAGTTCTCACTGATTGGTGAACTTGGTCTCAGCTGGATATTCTTGCTGATCTGGGGGAGGGGCCTGTTGCAGTGATTCTCAATGTCTTTGCCCAAGGTGGAATTGCACTGCCCTTGCCAGGGGCCAGGCTAAGCAGTCTGTTCAAGTTTGCTCTCTCAGGAGCTTTTGTTCCCTGAATGCTTTTGTAGAGCTCTGGAGGACAGGAATGAAAATGGGGCCTCGCAATCTCAGGCCCAGAGTAGCAGAGAGCTCAGGGCCCCACTCCTCAGTGCACTCTCAGAGAAAAGCAGCCAATCCCTCCATCTCCCTGGTCTCTGGCCACGCTCCGAGCTCACCCAGCCTGAGACCGAGCTTTTCTATTTTTGGCACATGGCCTCCTTTGGAGTCTGCAAACCCAGCAGATTCCTGACGCTTGCCTGTGCTGCTCCTCCCAGAGAAGGAAGGTAAGTTTCCCCAGGTCTGCCACTTGTGGGGTCCCCGCTCAAAGAGCAGTGGCCCTACTGTGCCATGGATCATGGTTTAAGGTAACCCTAAGCTGGGAGCTCCCTCCTCAGCTCTGTGTCTGCAGCCAGCTTCCCCAATCCAAAACCTGGGAGTCTGCCATGCTCAGACACCCACAGTCTTTCTGTAACTCTACGGGTCCTGAGAACACCTTGTCCCTGCGAGGACTCCACTCCTGCTTAGCCACTGGAGAGATGTCCCTCCATCGAACAGACTTCTAAATGTTCTGATTAGTGCTCTGCTGCTTCACAGCTTGCCTGGAGTTGGGCCCTCCGCCTGCGATCTCTCTTCCCGGGGCTTTTGAATTCACTTCTCTGCATGTCCTACCTTCCAGAAAGTAGTCTCTTTTCTGTTCCTAGAATTGCTGCTCTTCTTCTTTTTGATCTCCTGTTGAGATTGTAGCTGTTCAGAATGGTTTGATAGCTGTCTAGCTGGGACCTGATGATATTTCAGTCTGCTACTCCTCTGCCGTCTTGCTCCTCTCCCAGCTCCTCCTTTTAAAATAGCTATTTCTTCCCTTCCCAATGGTGGGTACTCAGGAGGGCACGGATTACATGGAACACTGGTTGTCATACATAAACAATGAATCATGGAACCCTACATCAGAAACTAATGATGTACTGTAGGGTGATTAACATAATAAAAAATTATAAAAAGTAATAAAATAAAATAGCTATTTATTCCCTCATGGTTAGCACTGTTGTACACTAGTTACATAATCTGTGCCAACCCCAAAAGTCATGAAAACATTCTCTTCTGTTGTATTCTAAAAGTTTATTGGTCTATCTTATATAATTAGATCCCTAATCCATCTGAAACTGATTTTTGGATATGATTTTGAGGTTGGCTTAAAGATTTCCATCCAGAAAATTGATCCAGGATCATTTGCTGGAACACATGGAAAAATTTGCGATTTTTTTCCATGTCCAAGAGTTTAGCTGTCATTGTCATAAGTGCATTTTTCTTTTTAAAATATTTTTAATATTTTAGTATTTTATTTTTTTAATAACTGGCATTTATTTATCATGAACTGAAGCCCTACTATGCTGAGCTCTCCACAGCAATGGGACAAGCAAGTGTGGCCCTCACAGTTCTCAGGGGAGCGGACATAGGACAAACTGCTCATAGAATGGGTCTATTTTACTCATCTCTGTATTCTTGAAACCTCAAACAGTGTCCAGCTCATAGTAGGAGCTCAGGAATTAACAACTGCTATGGACAATGGGACAACACTATGTCTCTGGCCTTTGGATTTAAACAAAATGTTTGACAAATAACAGCTTGTCTGGTTACATGCTGTGTGGTTCTGGGCAAGTCACATCATCTCTCTGAGATTTGATTTCCTGGTATGTAGGGTGAGAACTCACTCCAAGGGGTCTGGGGGTGGTGAAGAAGCTAACTGGTGAAAGGGAGTCTGGGTGGCCCAGTTAATTGAGTTTCAGGCTCTTGGTTTCAGCTCAGGTCATGATCTCAGGGTCATGACTTTGAACCCTGTATCAGGCTCCAAGCTCAACGAGGACTCTGCTGGAAATTCTTTCCCCCTCTGCTCCTTGCACATGCACACACACTCTTCTCTCTCCCAAATAAATAAATAAGTAAATAAAATCTTTAAAGAAAAAAAAAAAAGGAAAAAGGCAGCTAATGGGTGAAAGAAGCCTGACGCGCTGAGTGCTCCTCAAGTCACAGCTATTGGAGTCAATACTGTCACCAAAACGTCAAAGAGCCCAGGTAAAGCCTCAGATTTCCACATGCTTTCTGAAGAATGGGAAGGACTCAGCAGATGGCCTCTCTGCCTCATCCACACTAGGATCTCAGAATCAGAAATTCGAGCTGTTGTCAGTGGCCATGGAGCAGCATCTAGTGGAAGGGAAGGAAAAGTGACAATGTCACAGGATATCTGGAAGAGAGAGTTTTAAAGGTGGGGACAAAGTTTGGCAGAGAAGCCAGGAAAGTGACTGGCCTGTGCTGGTGTCCTCAGCAGGGGAGATCACACAAGGTCCCCTGATCAGGACCCGGGACTCTCCCTGCCTGAGCCAAGGGGACCAATGGAGGAGAGGCCCGCTCCCTCTCATCCCCCTCACTCCCTCTCTTCCTCCCTCCCTGCATGAGTGCTGGGACCCCATCTGTACCATGTCCAAGCCTGCTGCCTCCACTACTCCCAAGTCCCCAGCTCTCAGGACATCAGGACAGAGGAGGACTCTGTGCAGGGCACAGTCAGGCCATTTCCACGGCTCTTGGGCCACTCATCTGCAGCGGGGTCTGTGTCCCTCTGACACCTGGTCCTTGGGTTTCTGGCTCTGCTGGTCTGTGCAGGGACACTAACCATGCTGTCCCTTTCCCTTGCCCCATCCTCCTGCCTCCCTTCATGCCTCTGCCTACAGCCCTCCCTTCTCCTCCTTCTGCCCAAAGAATCTAGAGAAAACCAGCCTTCTCCCCTGTCCTTGTATGCCTAGGAGAGTGGTGAGAAGGAACAGTGCTATCAGGTTGATGCACTGAACATTTGGCAGCAGAAAGAGTGAGGGTCCAGTGATCCTCAGGGAGAGTCCAGGGGTGAGCTCGTAGGCTATGGATATGGAAAGGACTCTCGAAGAGGGGATGGGACTTGGTCCCCTGCCACTGAAGGACCTAGGGTTGGATGAGGAGCTATAGAGACTGGAGGAAGAAGGAGGACAGGGAAGGTACTCTATTCAGGGCCAGTGCTGCCCACATCCGCTGTCAGCCAGACCTTCATCCAAGTTACATGGGTGTTTACTTAGACCAAGAGCCAGTGAAACCTTGAGGGTCCTGGAATCCATCCATTAAGCCACCAAAGCACCAGGCCAGATGGCCACTTTCCTAGTTAATTCGCAAGAACTGGTGGGGTTCCGGTTGACAGCCAGGGTTGGTCAGTCAAAGGGAAGCTAGTTCTTGGCAGAGTTGTCCTGCGATATTTGGTTTGGAATGGCCTGGGTTCTGAGTCAGCCAGTGAGCCCAGCAGACCACTAGTCCTTGAGGGTCAGCTGGTTACCAGGAAGGCTCTGTGTGAGGAGGCTGGGGGAGGACGGCCACAGCTGGGCTTCCCTGGCCCTTTGGAGGGCTTGGTTTGGGGAAAATAGTGGGTATTTTTGGGTCAGGGATTGATATAAAAGGTGAATGGTGATTCAGACCCTTGTGTTGGCTCTGATACTTCTTCTAGGACATCATCTCTCTCTCATAGGAACCTTGAGGGAGGAGGAGTTAATAAATGAAGGAAGGGAAGCCCTTGGTTCAGGAGTTAAGGGCATGATTGAAAGGACTTGGGGCTGAGTTCAGGGAATCGCTGTCCTCAGGAACCAGGTGCATTCTTGGTCCAGAACCCTCACTCATCTGTGTTGTGGATTTCTGAATACCTCTAAATTTCAGTGCCATGAACTATACAACACAGGTCACAGGTCCTGCTCAGCCCACCCCGCAGGGCTGACGGGATCAGAGGAGATGGGAACAGATATTCCTGAGCTGTAATGCATCCTCCCTGTGTACAGGATGAGAAGTAAACCTCACCCTCCCTGCTCTGTGGCCATGTAAGCCCCATCTCCAGAAGCAGCCACTGCTCAAACACAGAGCACTTACCAATTATTTTCTTAAGGATTTACCTGTATGTAATAATTTTTGAGCTTCCTACTGTTAATAGGAAACAGGAGGTTCTATGCAAGTATTCATGGTGCAGTGCAGAGAACTGAGGCACACAGGGGTAGCCCGACCTTCCCAGCTTCTCATAGCATCTGAACCCAGGACCTTGGGCTCGCGCTGTCTGTTACGAGCTCTGCTGACTTTCTATATCGCTTCATGCAAGGAAGGGTATTTCCCACGCAGTCTGTCTGCTGGGTGTTTTAAGTGCGCACCAAACCACAGGATTCCAAAGCCCAGCTTTGATTCAGCGGGTGCATGAGAGACCAAAAGCTTCAACTGTGAAGCAGTTATCACTAGTTTCGCTGTGGTCTTCTGCCACCGAGGTGTCAACAGCTCTCTTATTATGAACTTGTTTCCAGGGTCTTAGCTGATGGATACAAAAAGAAAATTCGGTCCTCATTTACGAAAAAAACGCACCTCACCGCCGGCAGCGGGTCAGAAAAATGGGTGTCCTGCCGCGCCCCAGGGTGCATCCCACAGACGAGTCCATGGAAGGAAGCGTGGAAATTAATCATTCAGCAGATTTGAGAAGAAATGAATGTTTGTTCGGTGTACCACACGTGATGGAAAGCTATAAACATGCTAAGCCATGTGCTTTTTTATTCCATGTGTGAAAGTTGTGATTGGCTGAGTCAGTCAGTAGTGCTGTGACCATCACTGTGGAAGTAAAGACGGGTTGAGAGATAACTCCGCCTTGTTCACATTTAATAGGAAACAATGTCTCAAGTTAATGTTTGGATATTAACTGGTGCTGAACATTAATGGAAATAGATCTCTTCTGGAAACATACTAGTTTTTAATTAATAAACCCGTTTTTAAATTTTTTTTAATTAATCAAGCAAATAAATAAACAAATAAATAAAATTAATTAATTATATTATAATAACTTGTTTATAAATTATAAATTATTAAATTAAAAATTAAATAGATATTTATTTAATTATATAATTATAATAAATTATAAATTATAAACTTACTTAAATAATTAAATGATTAAATACATAATTAAAATTAATAAAATTATATTTCCTTACACCACACACGAAAATACACTCAGGACCTCAATGTGCGAAAGGAATCCATCAAAATCCTTGAGGAGAACACAGGCAGCAACCTCTTCGACCTCAGCCGCAGCAACATCTTCCTAGGAACATCGCCAAAGGCAAGGGAAGCAAGGGCAAAAATGAACTATTGGGATTTCATCAAGATCAAAAGCTTTTGCACAGCAAAGAAAACAGTTAACAAAATCAAAAGACAACTGACAGAATGGGAGAAGATATTTGCAAATGACATATCACATAAAGGACTAGTGTCCAGAATCTATAAAGAACTTAGCAAACTCAACACCCAAAGAACAAATAATCCAATCAAGAAATGGGCAGAGGACATGGACAGACATTTCTGCAAAGAACACATCCAGATGGCCAACAGACACATGAAAAAGTGCTCCATATCACTCGGCATCAGGGAAATACAAATCAAAACCACAATGAGATATCACCTCACACCAGTCAGAATAGCTAAAATCAACAAGTCAGAAAATGACAGATGCTGGCGAGGATGCGGAGAAAGGGGAACCCGCCTACACTGTTGGTGGGAATGCAAGCTGGTGCAGCCACTCTGGAAAACAGCATGGAGGTTCCTCAAAATGTTGAAAATATAACTGCCCTATGACCCAGCAATTGCACTATTGGGTATTTACCCTAACGATACAAACGTAGTGATCCAAAGGGGCACGTGCACCCGAATGTTTATAGCAGCAATGTCCACAATAGTCAAACTATGGAAAGAACCTAGATGTCCATCAACAGATGAATGGATCAAGAAGATGTGGTATATATACACAATGGAATACTATGCAGCCATCAAAAGAAATGAAATCTTGCCATTTGCGACAACATGGATGGAACTAGATTGTATCATGCTTAGCGAAATAAGTCAAGCAGAGAGCAGAGAAAGACAACTATCATATGATCTCCCTGATATGAGGAAGTGGTGATGCAACATGGGGGCTTAAATGGGTAGGAGAAGAATCAATGAAACAAGATGGGATTGGGAGGGAGACAAACCATAAGTGACTCTTAGTCTTACAAAACAAACTGAGGGTTGCTGGGGGGAGGGGGGTGGGGAGAAGGGGGGTGGGTGGGTATGTGCTTTGGTGAGTGCTGTGAAGTGTGTAAACCTGGCGATTCACAGACTTGTACCCCTGGGGATAAAAATACATGTTTATAAAAAAATAAAAAATTAATAAAATTATATAAATAACTCATCTAATTTATAAAGCACTTCAGATTCACGTAAAACTTGAACAGATAATGGAGAAAGATCTACTATGCCTTCTCCCCTCCACCGCACCTTGTTTTGCTTGTTACTCACCTCTGACCTTCATGTGGTGTGTTTGTTCCTATCAGTGGACCAATATTGGTGGATATTTGTTATCAACGTGCACTCTTTGTGTGGTATAATTCTATGTTTTTTTTTTAAGAAAAAATTTGGAATTTGGCAAAAATATATAATGTCTCGTATCAACCACCCAGAAGAGTCTCACTGCTCTACTAATCCCCTGGTTTCACCTATTCAACCCCCCACTTCCCTGAGATTCCTGATCTTTTTACTGTCTCTCTAGATTTGCCTTTTCCAGAATGTGATATAGTTCTGATCATGAACATTTCATGGCAACTTCGATGGTCTTTTCCAGAAAGCCGAAAGGCTCTGATCCTCTTTTCTCTCCTGCCCCTCTCCTTTGCTGGTGACCCAGTAGCAGCCCAGTTCATGGTTATTAACTAGCTGGTTCCATGACTCCCTCTCCATGCCCAAGTCGACCAAACCTCCCTGAGTCAGTCCTGAGCAGCAGTGCCGCCCGAGACTGACAGCCCCTCGGTGTCCTAGACCCTCCAAGGTCCTATCTGAGAAGCTTCCTCGTGTTCCAGCAGATTAAGAAGCCCCATCTAATGCCCGGTTATGGTCTCCCGGCTTTGAGATGAAAACGTCGCTGTGTCAGTTTATCTCATGTTCGAATGAGCTCACGTATGGAAAATCTGACAATGGATATTGTAGATGGGATGTGCAGCTCTCATTGTGGGGAGACTCTTGAGGCCTGATTCAAGAGGGTGCTCACATGCCAGCATCAGCTTACCAACCGTATGGCATGGCTTCTCTCTTCAGCACCAATATCCCTCCTGGGTTTTAGAGTCTTACTGTTGCTGATCAAGATGGACATAAGAGTTGCATCCACTGGGACAAGCCTGTGTCTTTCCCACAGGGGTCCTCCACACTTGGTTCTGGCGTCTTTGCCCAGGCCATGGCTTCCTGTCTCATTTTCTAGACTCACCCAGAGAACAAAAGCCCCGTGCCAGCAGTGTACAGTATGGCCGCACCTTCGTGGGGGTTTCTTTTCTGTAAGGGCAGGTGGCCTCCAGACCCAGTAAAATAGGAACGTGTTTTTGAATCACTTACTTACTGAGGAAAAATCCATGAGAAAGGAAAGGTGGGGCTCTCATGTTTCGCTGGAAGGTCATGCTATTTCCGGCTTCCTGCTGGGAATGAGGATTGGGATGTTTCTGGAAGGACTGATTTTCCAGGTAATGGACTGTGGCCAGTGCTACAGCCTCCAGGAGCAGCCATGTTCCCTTTAGGTGGCATGGGTCTGTGTGCTCAGGCTTTAGGGATGTCTCTGTGTTGGTCTGTGTAGTGTGAATGTGAGGTGTGGACAATGGCTAGACCCGAGAGGGTGTGCTCCCCCTGTAGATATGTCCCATGGACATGTCACAACTTGGTGTCACTCTGAGAAAACCCTGTCTCCCCTGTACCTTTGGCATGCCCTGTCTTGCTCAGCCTTCGCCATAGCTGGGCCGGGCATTGGTTTTTCTCCCCACTGCTCAGAGGGAGAAACTGAGGTACAGAGATGAGTGACCCACGCTCCAGAGTGCTCGGGGGGAAGAGCCAGCCTGTGACCTCCAGCTCTGAAGTACTGACCTGTGCTCAACACTTGCACAGGATCACTAGCGATGGAGTTCCAGCATCTGTGCATGTGCCTGGAGGCTGAGAATCTGCAGAGGTCCCAGATGTGGCCACTGCCATAAGGTGGCGTCTGAGGTCCCACAGCACAGGGCGGCCAGAGGCACCCAGAGCCAACTCTGGCATGGAGGCTAATGGGAAGCATGCATAGATAGCCCTGTGCCCCTGATCCGCCTGCAGATTCAGAGGTGAGAGGTCACCTTGGACCATGTAGGTCCGCATCTGTCAGTGCTGGGGTCGCTCCTCAGCCTTCAGCCCAAAGTAGGGAAATATCGTGGAGATTTGTCACTACAAGCCCTTGAAGCGTCAGGCTGTGTGAGCTGTATAGCCTGAGATGGTGGCAAGGAGGGGTTCGATACTCCGCTGTTTTACCAGCCTGGACTCAGCTCCTCCCTCCCCTCTGTCCCGCTGCTCTCCTTGGCCTCCTTCCACCACCAAACTCCTCTGTCCCTGACAGGAACACCAGGGACTGAGTTACAAGTGTCCTCCTAGCTCCACACAAAGGCCTGCTGGAGGAGCACCCCAGGGACAGGAACAGGGAAAAGGCCCCATGGAATGCCAAGGTGAGCTCACCTGCCTTTGAGATGCAAATCCTGCTTTCTTGGTCTCTTTCTTTCTTTTTAAATTCAGTTGAATTCCGAAGAGAAGCTGTGGGCCTGTGCATCACACACAGTGTAAGGACCTATTTAACCAGACTTCATTTTACTGTCCCTGCTCCCCTCCCCCAGGGGACTGACTTAAAAAATAAACGAGTCCTGGAAACCAGCCACAGGTAACAAAGCCCAGATACAAGGGTGGGTCAGGCCAGGTGGAGACATCTGATCAGTGGGGGGTTGCATACTGTCTCCCTAGCTATCAAGGAATATAGGGACCGCCCTTTGGGAGCCTTTTGGGCACCAATTCTGACCAAGGTGATAGGCTGGTTCAAATGTCTACTAGGGTAAATTGTAATTCAGTTGGTCACCTAGCATCTCTGTGGAGTTTCCTGTGTGTGTTACAATCTCATTGGCCACCTGTGTGTGGCCAGGCCCCACCGCATGGCCTTTGCCCTTAAAAGCTAGTCTGTGAAACAGAGAAAGGTCACCCTCTCTGTAAGAGGCATGGCCCTGGCCGGTCAGTTTGATTCTTGATGCTTGGCATGATATAAAGCTTTGGTTAACCTTCACTTTATATCAGTCTTGCTCCTTTAATCACAGACCCATTTTGGGGGGACATAACGGTATTTGCCATCTCCTTTTTGGGGGTTTGGGGGAGTCGAGTCCCACCTGGGACACCTGCTTCACACAGCCACTGGGGGGATGGCAGCACCAGCTGGTAGATGGTAGACTGTGCGAAGGTGGGGTGGGGTGAAGGTTTCTCCCCAGCAGAAATCCTCCCTTGTTGGATGAAGAATTCCATGATTGGCAACCAGTATGGATGGAGAGTACGGGATCCAGGAAAAGCTCAGGCCCATTTTGCCAGCATCCTTTCTGCTGGCCTTGGGGTTGATGAGGGAGCACAAGGCTGGCTGAAGACAAAGCAAAAGATGGCGCCTTGCACCCCCCTCTCCATCCGTTCCCCCTCAGTCATATGTGTAGCATCCCTCAGGCAGCCCTGACTGCCATGAACAATAAGCAAATAGTTAACTTGCAGAGATCACAATCCTGCAAGACATCTCCCAACTATCTTGATAATGGCTTGCTAAAAGACAACATTGGTCTTCTGGCACCTTGTAGGCCCATATGAAAACTCCATTGAAACCTCCCTTCCCCTCACCTTCCCTCACCTGCAGGGTACATAACCTGCCATCCCTCACAACCCAGCGCAGCAGCTCTTCCTGACCACAGGTCCTGTCTCAGTGCTTTAATAAACCACCATTTTACACAAAGATGTCTCAAGAATTCTTTCTTGGTCATCGGCTCTGGATCTCAGCCCACTGAACCTCACCTAGGCTCTAGAACTTCATCAGGGTCATGGACTGGACTGTTCTCCAGCCAGTTTGCTAAAGCCACCAATAGGACAAATGACCCAGACAGACGTATAGGGAGCGATGTGATCTGTCACTGCAGGTGGTCTTGGGAATAAGTGACAACAGTATCAACTCCAGATTCCCTCACTTGCCAGAAAATGATCTAGGTGGTAAGAGAGGGTGGAGGCCCCTTGCCACCTCTGCTGATTCTGGGCTCCTGCTGGGAACCAGGGCTGGGGGTGTGAGGAGGGAAGCTAATTCTCCAGGTAAAGAACTGTGGCCATTCTTCAACAAGTACCGCTGTTCCCTTTCGTGGCTGAGGGTTTGCATGCATGGTGGTGGGCTGTACCTTGGGGGAATCAGGTGCTGTGATTGTGTGTGTGTGTGTGTGTGTGTGTGTGTGTCCATCCCCCTAGATCGAGCTCCCCTCTAACAACACAGTTGTCAACGTCAGTATCTAAGTGACAATTCCCATCACCATTGTTTCATGCAATTATCTGTTTCAAAATTGATCAAATTGTGTATTTTAAATGTTTGCTCTTCCCTGTATGCCAAGTACACCTCAGTAAACTTGGGGGGAAATGCCATCACCAGCTAGGAGAATGTTCACAAGGTTCTAAGTGGACAAAACTGTGCTCCAGATTAAGAACATTAAGAATGTTCACAGGGTTCTAAGTGGACAAAACTGTGCTCCAGATTAAGGGGTCAAAAACAACTTCAGATCTGACCTCTGAGCAGGCTGTTTCATTCCCCTCGAGGTGCTGGGATCAATCATGACTAAAGAAAAGGAGCCCTAATGGTATCTAGTTGGCCTCTGAGAAAAGGGAGGCTGGGGAGGGTGCAGAATTGTGCGGCATCACACAGCTTGTGGTTAAGGAACCCGGCACTGAGATGAAGCCCTTCAAGCCCCAGACCCTATGCACTATCTCTCATGCCTCCCCCACCAGGAGAGAATTCTGAGAGGGGATGAGGCAGGTGGTGAAGTCATGGCTGGTGTGAGTGCTGTGTGGACATCTTCCTAAAAGCCCAGAGAGAGGGGCTTGCTTCCCATTCCAGCCTCTTCTCCAGCAGCCTTGTAACAAACTAGGCATTTTCCTTCATGGAAATTGGGGAGAGGCACAGAATGCAGTCAGGTCTCCTGTTCCCCAACTGAGACACATCAGTGGGGATGGAACCATGACCAGACCAGAGACATGGAAGTTCCCAGTCTGAACCACCCAGGGCCCGGAGGGATGAGTTTTTACTTTTCACCTGCTTCTGGGAGTCACCTGACAACCAGTCCTTGTCTACACACTGTTGGCCAAGGGTTATCTGGCCTGCAGACACAGTTACACTGAAGAGATCTCACCCCATGTGGCCATAGCAGCTGTAGAGCTGCACAAGAGGTGATAAGGGCACAGACTCCAGGCACGGTGAGCTTAGCAAAGTGATGGGAGCTGAACCCAAGGTTGGGGTGATCCTTCTTGCTCCCTTTTATGGCCAAGAGGACATCAGTTTGAGAGTTTCTCTGACATGACCTGAGAGTTCTCACACACAAACTCTGAGTCCTCCTGCTCATGGGGACGAGTAGCCACTGCAAGGGCATTAACAGCATCTCCCTCATTCCTTCTCCCCGAAGTGGTCAGCTCTCAGCAGCCTCTCTTGATACAGCCTGGATTAGGGTCTACTTCAGGGGCAGAAACTTCCCTCTTCAGCTTGTCTGGGCCTCTGTGACCCCATCCTAAGCTAAGTACCTGCCCAGGCTCTAGTCTGGATCAGGAAGAGAAGGATGGGCTCCTGAAGACAGTGAAGTGTCCCTGCCCCTAGCTGGACATGCCTACTCACATGTGAGTTAATTCGAGGAAACAAAGCTAAACAGTCCCATCCTTCATCACATCAGCCAAATTTCAGGTGCCCCGTAAAGCATGTTTACAACACAGAACATTTTCATCCTCACAGACAGCTCCCCTGGGCACCTGTTCTGAGCCTGGCAGAGGGGCTGCTCATGGACCCCATCTAACCCAGACTGTTTCCACCACAGTTGGGATCGCAGGTTGATCCGTGCATGGGTGAGAGCTATCTTGATCCCATGGAGACAGGGAAGTGCCATGTGAAGGGGCATCCTTCCTTTCACTGAGGGTTACCAGCTGTGCTCAAGGTCTTGTTGAAGGGCTCTGATTCCAGGAAGCCCAGGGCAGGTCTGGGTCTGGAGGAAGAACAGGTGATGCCAGGCGAGCCAGCCTGGTCTCCGCTGGAGCCACAGGCACAAGGGAGCCCCTCTCTCTAACAACCCACCACTCATGCTTGTGTCTCTAAAGATTAGATTGTCTACAGAAGCTACAATTCAGCAGTGAAGATGAAGACACCCCAGGTAGGGAGCAGCTCTCAGGTGTGTCCCATGGGAGAGGTTTTGGGGAGCAGTCAGGGAACACTTACAGCGTGGAGACTTAGGAAATGCTATGAAATCAGAGAGAACAAGGAAATGCATGTGCTTTTCATATTTTAATGATGTAAGAATAAGAGCCGTCATGTCTATTAGCTTTGGGTGTACTGTTTGTCATCATCTTGTCTTCCTTTGCTATTTAAGATTACCTTTCCTCCAGACCCTCCAGGCGCTGGTCTCATCCAGGCATAGGAGGTCCTCACATCTCCCATGTCTATAAAATGTCCTGCTGCTGCCCCCTCACCTGCTCTCCTGCATCACCCTGGCTCCTGACCTGGGTCTGCAACACAGAATGGTGCTGAGCAGCTCTGAGTGGTGGGCAGGGAGCAGGGTGGGAGTGAGAAGGACTGGGCCTTCCTGCTGGAGGGGCCCTGGAAACCTGGGTCTGCCCCGGGCTCCCCCCACTTTGTGCTCTCCTGCCCTGGAGGGCTCTGGACTCACTTAACAGCTACCCAAATCACACAATTTTAAAACAGGATGATTCCATCAAGAATCTGATTCCCGAAATCCTCTTCTTCTGCATTCCAGAGACTGAATCAAGAAAGAAAGAAGAAAAAAGAGAACAGGAAGAGGAAATGGAGTGTAGAGAGGCAGGAGGAAGAGCAGAGGCAAACGAGAGTCCTTCAGGGACCCAAACCCCAGGAGGGCACTGGGGTGGCCTTCACTGCCTATGACCTTGTGGGGGGATGACGGTCAAGGCCAGTGCTACGAGGGAAGGATGTAATGTGAACATACCCTGGGGAAAGGACACCCTTGCCTTCTCCAGCCCTGAGTTTGCTATGTGAGTCCCCTACTGGCTCCGAGGTTGGGCAGAGGGGGCTGTGGGTGCCCACAGTTTCACCCTGTGCCTGATGCCAGGAGGAGCAAGTCACATAGTGTTCTTTGTGGAAAGTGTCCCTGGAGGGTTCACCAGTCGTGTGTGGCCCTCTCAAGGTGAACAGGGAGCAGCTCAGCCAATCTATGTGGGGAAATAACGCGGGAGCTCAGGCTCCCGAGTAAAGTGAGGAGGACAGAGGCCCTGGGGGTCCCTCCCATGCCAGCAGGGTGGCTCTGCTGGCCCCACCACCCATCCCGGAGGGCACATGGCAGCCTGAGCTCAAGTTGGCAACAAGGCAACATCCAACCCCAGCTGGGAGAGGCCCGAGCCCTGGGGTTCCCTCAGCCTCTGGGGAGACCCATCGACGGCCAGGCTTACCTCATGGCACCGTTTCTCAGGTTCTATAGATTTTTCATACATACAGGGAAACCAAACAAAACACTAGAATTTGAAGGAAATTGAATGCAGTGCTAATTTGGAATATGTTAAGGAGTTAGGATTAGAAATTGTGCACAATTCAGGGACACCTGGTTGGCTCAGTCAGTTAAGCATCTGCCTTCAGCTCAGGTCATGATCCCAGGGTCCTGGGGTTGAGAGTCGTGTTGAGCCCGGAGTCGGATTCTACAGGGATACTGCCTCTCCCTTTCCCTCTGCCTGCTGTTCCCCCTGCTTGTGCTCTCTCTCTGTGAAATAAATAAAATCTTTTAAAAAATTGTGTACATTTCACATTCTACTTTTGTAAATAAAACAAATATAAGTTGTATTATATGTTAAGAAGCAGTGTCTTCTGTCACTTACCTTGCTGGAATATACTAAAGCCATGAAATTATTTTTTTTAAGACTTCTGTTTTACTTATTCATTTGAGAAAGATAGAGAGACAGGGACAGAGCGAGCACAAACAGGGGGAGAGGCCGAGGGATACAGAGAAGCAGAGTCATTGCTGAGCTGGGAGCCTGATCCCAAGACCTGGAGATCACCACCTAAGCCAAAATCAGGTGCTTAACCATCTGAACCAGCTGGGTACTCCCCAAATTAGTGATTCTATGTGAAGCATACTGATTGTCTTTTAACTGAAAGCCATAGGCAGGGTTTGATGGCATGTTAGGGAGAAGAAGGAATATGAGCAAGGGAAGGGGGCATTTCAGGTCTCTGGTCACTGTGCCGGGGCAGGTGTCATGATGGGTTGTATTGCATGAGGGGTGGGGGGCAGGGTCACCACTCTTGGTCTCTGTTTTCAGACCTCTGGCTCCTCACAGGGCCCAGAAGGTGGGACTTGGGCTTTTTCTCCTGCAGTTACTTACATGAATTTCCCCAGTGGCAGCTTTGCATCGAGAGGAGCTTGCCTACCTTCCCCTGGGGCGGTGCTAAAGCTTTCCTTGTGCGCAGCAAAGTTTCTGCACAGTAAGGTTTGATTGGATGCTGTGTTTCAGCATCTCACTTCGCAGGGGCCAATTCCTTCCTCTTGTCCCCGGACAAGTGTCACAGAACCCAGGACAGGATAGTGGCCTCACCCTGGAACTTTGCATCCTGAGTTAAAGTGGAGACTAATTCCTGTCAGGGCTCCAGGTTCCTGATCTGGACACCAGCTCCCCCAGATGAACACTTGTCTTGATCTCACTCGTCTGAGGGACCACAGAGCAGAACAGACACAACAAACCTTCCCCATGGGGCTCCTTCTGCCATGAATTGGTGGACTTATGGCCGCAGACATAAACACACTTTAGGTACATGGGTTTCTCAAGATGACCCAGGCAGATGAGACATCTACTTCCTTCTTTAAAATGTTCAGCCAGACCCACTCTCTGTGGAAAAACTTGTAGACTGGAGTTTCCCAATGACCGAAATGACCATGAGTGCTTGGGTTCTTAATCTTCTCTACTTGCATGTCTATACATGTTATGTAGCTACTACATGTCATCCCTCTCCTAGGAAATGACACTCAATATAAAGATAAATGACTCTTGGCCCCGAACTTCTGATATTTGAGATACTAATGAGAATAAAAAGCTTGGTTGGTCAATCAGCCTTGACCTGAGCTGGTGCAGTGAACCAGATCATGGGTGTCCAATACTGTAGCCACCGACCACCTGTGGCCATCGAGCACCTGGAGTTCAGCTCCTCTGAGTTGAGATGTACTCTGAGGGTAAAATGCACACTGGATTCTGAAACTAGAAGAAGGAAGAAGAAGTGAAATTATCTTATTGAGATCTCTGAAACAATTCTCATTGACATAAATACATGTGGAAGGGATACCATTTTTCCAATTATAATTATTTTTACTCATTTCCTTTTACTGTGTGTGATGTGGCTACTAGAAAATTTGTTGGTGACGTAGGTGGGACACATTAGATTTCTGCCAGGCATTGCCAGACTCAACTCCCGAGAGTCTCCAACTTGGGGAACTGGTCCCACCTGGCTGCGACTCAGAACCACAGCAGCCACTGAGGGGTGGAATCAGTCAGTGGGGAAACTCAGTGCAGCATCTCATAGAGCAGTCTGAGCTATGATCTGGTTAAGGAATAGAAAGACTTGGTCCTCTCTTCAGTGTGGGTATTGAAAATCTAGTTCTGCCCACAGCTCCTAGAGCAGAGAGCCCGAGTGTATGCAGTGTCTCTAGGTGCAGACGCTGTTTGGAATTGAGTTGGCCTCCAAAACACTTGCTGTATTAGGAAAATACTTTATTCCCTGTACTATGTTTTCTCATATTTGCTTTTTGCAGAACCCTGAGAAGTAAAAAAAAAAAAAAAAAAAAAAAAGTTTCACAAGATTGGATGGGTCCTCTATGAGAGTCTTC
Organism: Mustela nivalis; assembly: GCF_964662115.1. Lineage (NCBI taxonomy): Eukaryota > Metazoa > Chordata > Mammalia > Carnivora > Mustelidae > Mustela > Mustela nivalis. The sequence goes on along the minus strand of NW_028134214.1, from coordinate 13,089 downwards.
CCTGGTCTCCTACTCCCTCTGAAGGTGACTTGGTTCTGGAGTGAGATCTATCTGGATGGGATCTCTGTTAAAGGGATCTCTTTCCACTCTACCATACCAGCATTTGCCTCTTGAATTTGATTCATTTTAAGTTAGTTCTAGGAGAGAATCAATTTACTGATGACAGAAAGGTGGCCAAAAATGTTTTTATTCAACATTGAATCAAAATTTAACCTGGTGCTACACTTTCAAGAAAGTTGAATTTGAATATTTACAAATCTCAAGAATTGCCCGAGGCCATTAATTATAAATTTTTCTCATCTTTTAGACAAACTCAGACATGTGTATTTGACTTCATCAATATTTCTCCATATGTATTCCTCTATACATATTTGGAAAAAATTCATGCTTCATCTAGAAACCACACTACAGAAGGTAAAATTCCCATTTCAATTTCACTAATATTTTCTTAAGATTAAAACCTCAGCTTTACTAAGCAATACTCACCCTTCACTAATATCTATATAAGTTCTCTTTCACTTTAGCTCAACTATTTAGAGTATGTGGGCCAGGGTGATGGCCATACCACCTATTTGCTAAGGAATCATGGGGAACCAAGCCAAGGGGGATGGCATTTGGCTCTGCTTCGTTCCCATCCTATGAGATAGATGCTTCACGTTGATTTTATTGCCACTTGGTGACTAGAAATAGGAAATCCCTTATTGCTATCACATTTTGCTTCACAGTTAAATATAAAAATACAGGCGTATCAAAACCATGAAGCGATTTTAAAATATATTTGAGAATCAAGACACGGGAGGTTCAGATCAACATTTTATAAATTATACCTATTTTAAATATTCTTATTAAGGAACCCTCGGTGATATTTGAGAGGATATTGTTGCTGTGCCTCACTCATTTTGGCCTTTATTCCTCAAATATAGACAGCTCTGATGGATTTTAGTTCTCAAGTGACTGGCAGACACTGGAACTTTTGGTGAATGGAGCAGTCGTAAATGCATCTGGCCCCTAGGTGGAGCTATGTCACAGACTATGCAAGCTCTTCCCTCTTCCCTGTCCCTACTCAGTCTAACTTCATCTGTTCTGCTCTCTGAAATGCCCACCAGAGGGCAAGGACCCATCTGAGTCTGCAAGTGCTCACAAGACAGTTAAACATCGCCCTCTCTTGATAACTAGGGTTGTCTTCACCCCTTGCTGCTCACAAGACTATTAAAAATTAGTGCAGTTTAAACTCATAGGTAAATGTTCAGCCTTCCTTCTTTCTTTATCCTCTTTTTAGGGAGGAGAGGGGCAAAGGAAGAGGGAGAGAGAGAATCTTAAGGAGACTCCAGCCCAAGGAGTAGCTACATGCAAGGGCTCCATCTCATGACCCGGAGAGCATGACCTGAGATGAAATCGAGGGTCAGACATATAAGTGCCTGAGCTACCCAGGTGACCCATGAATCCTTAATGACACGGCAAACTCAGCTAAATCCAATCTCCCCTTAATTATTCCTTAATTATACCTGTAGGAACCTTACATTTGTTCCCAAGACAAATCATTTCTTCATGTTGCTATCCCAGGACAATTTATAAATGCTGCTGCTTCTTTCTTCTCTCTCTCTCTTTTAAAAAAAGATTTTATTTATTTATTTGACAGATAGAGATCACAAGTAGGCAGAGAGAGAGAGAAGGAACCAATCTCCCTGCTGAGCAGAGAGCCCGATGTGGGGCTTGATTCCAGGACCCGGAGATCATGACCCAAGCCGAAGGCAGAGGTTTTAACCCACTGAGCCACCCAGGCATTCCCCCCCACTCTTTTTAAAGATTTTATTTGTTTATTTTAGAATGAGAGGATGCACAAGCAGGAGAGGAGCAAAGGGAGGGAGGGAGAGAAAAGAGAGATAGGAGCAGACTCCTTGCTGAGTGTGGAGCTACAGAGGGCTGCATCCCAGGTTCCTGAGATCATGACCTGAGCTAAAACTGAGACTCTAACCCTCAACCAAATGAGTCACCCAAGTGACCCAACTTATAAGCACTTCTAATAGAATCAGTTACTATGTTTTTGAATGGGTGTGGTCTTACATTATTTTGAATGAGACAAATTTAAGAGAGAGCTTGGTCTGTGGTCTTGATTTTGGATATCAACTACAAGGAATATCCAGTAAAAAGTAGATAACAAATAGTTTTATTAGATTGATGTATAGTTTACTTTAAATCTTGAAGTCAGTCAGATTTACCTTTTATTATCTCCTGATTTTCATGCTCCCTACACTCTCCTGCTTATCTAGGAGTATTATAAAACAATATAGCATAATTGAAGGGAGAAAACTTGATTGTACCTTATGCAAAGAATAAAACAAAAGCCATTTCTTGAGTTGTGGTGCAGCATCAAGAAGGGGAAATGAGGGGCGCCAGGGTGGCTCAGTGGGTTAAGCCGCTGCCTTTGGCTCAGGTCATGATCTCAGGGTCCTGGGATCTAGTCCCGCATTGGGCTCTCTGCTCAGCAGGGAGCCTGCTTCTTCCTCTCTCTCTCTCTCTGCCTGCCTGTCTGCCTACTTGTGATCTCTCTCTGTCAAATAAATAAATAAAATCTTTAAAAAAAAAGAAGAAGGGGAAATGAGAAGATGATATAGAAATTATTCATAATTTCCCATCTCAGAAGTCAAGTCTATAATTCTCATTATTCTTTTACAGTTTCAAACATTTCCAAACTTGTGGTGAACGAAAGAAAGCACATATGAAACTCGTCAGATGCAACATGGGGAAATGGTGGTGGTATTTGATTTCAAGGCACACACCCTTCTAGCAGGCTGTAAAGGCTGTGGGTTCACACTTTTGTCAGCCACCCCCAGAAGAAAAAATCATACATTTTATTAGCATTAGCAGGGGGTGAAAAATTGTGGGACATGGCTGATGAGTGCTAATGTGTCTGTGAATATGAATTTCAGTTTGGATAAAAGATGCAGGATATTCTACTGCAATTTTCAATGTCTCATTTCTATTATACTCTCTTGCAAATTTTTCAAAAAGGAAAGGCTATTGTCCAATTTCAGGTGGTTTGGGGCTTGTTCCAGTTTGTCTAACAATGCTTGGAAGTACATCTTTGTGTCATGGAGAAAAATAGTTGGGGAGAAATGACTGGGTCCACAGAGTGAGCTTTGAGAGAACACTTCTCAAAACAGTATTTGCTACTTTAAAAAATTGTGTATATCTTCTAAAAAAATGTGTATATATCCTTACATCAGTGGGGTCTATGACTAATTCCATATACATAGATATCAACCCTTTCATACTGGATTAAAAGACATCAGTAGGAATCCCCGTTTTTCTTTCTTTTTTAAAAGAAATGATTTACATGTATCTTTTAGAGAGAGAGAGAGAGAGCATAAGTGGGAGGGGCAGAGAGAGAGGGAGAGAGAATCTCAAACAGGGACTCAATCCCAGGACCCCATGACCATGACCTGAGCTGAAACCAAGAGTCAGATGCCCGACTGATTGTGCCACCCAGGCATCCCTAGGAATCCCCATTTTGCTTAAAGGGACTTAACAGACATGGCTTAAGACAGGGCTTCTCAACCTCTGGGTTGTCCTTTGGGACAAGGCAACTCTTGTGGGGAGCTTCAGGGTGCCTTGTAGAATGCTGAGTAGCATCTCTGGTCTCTACCCACCAAATGCCAGTAACACCCATCCCCACAGTTGGCAACCTCCCATGTACTAAGTCATTACCAAGAGTCCCCTGGGTCCAAAATCCTCCCTGGGGACAACTGGAAGCCAATGCATGTGTCCCAGAGAACTGGGAAGCTATTATTTCTGGGTACAATATTCTATTATGTACTTTAATTGAGTAAAAATACTATCGGACTAAAGAGGCATTGACAGAGTGTGAATACAGCCTCATTGCTGTGTAAGCGCCTGGAGGCCAGGTTACAAGGGGAGGAGAGGAGATCCCTAAATTAATTTATTTTAATTAATTAAAATGATTGATAGTCATTCATTCTGTTCATTGGTTTCTCACATTCTCAATAGGGTGGCTAAAGAGAGAGCAAGATGGAGAATTTAGATATTGTTGAGTAAACTGTTACTGAGCCACTACCATCCGTGCCTGGCAACGTGTATGGAATTTCCTCACACACTGACTCACTGGGGTTGGGAATCCCAGGCACAGATGTGCTTCTCAGTACTCAGTCTGAAGAAGTGTCTTATTTCAGGATGTTCATAAATCAAAGTGCAGTATAGGCTGGGATATCCTGAGAAGCACTGTCCAGTAGCATTCCCTGATGGAAATGATCTCCAGAGGCACTGTCCAATGTGGCAGCAACCAGGTCTGAGAGGCTCTTGAGCCCTTGAAAGGTGGTCACCTTTCATGTGTCACATGTGGAAATCTTCATATTTGGAGGATATTGAATTAAAAACACATGAATTTAGGGGAGCCTGGGTGACTCAGTTGGTTAAAAGACCATGTCTTGATATCAGCCCAGGTGTTGATCTCATAGTTGTGAGTTCAAGCTCTGACTTGGGCTCCACACTGGGCACGAGCCTCCTTAAAAAAACAAACAAACAAAAAAGAACCCCAAAATATCATTTATATTTACCTCACCATTTTCATTTTTCTTCTTTCCAGTGTGCTTCATAGAAAACCCCAAACCACCAAAGTGCCTTGCATGGAGTCAGCAACGATTGACATTGGCACTGTATAGGTTTATTTTTAATTAATTGTTTTTATTAACATATAATGTATTATTTACCCCAGGGGTACTGGTCTGTGAATCATCAGGCTTACACACTTCACAGCACTCAGCATAGCACATACCCTCCCCAATGTCCATAACCCAGCCCCCACTCCATACTCCCCTCCCCCTAGCCACCCACAGTTTGTTTTCTGAGATTAAGAGCCTCTTCTGGTTTGTCTCCCACTCAATCCCATCTTGTTTCATTTTGTCCTTCCTTATCCCCCAAACACTCCACTCTGCCTCTCAAATTCCCCATATCAGTGAGATCATATAATAATTGTCTTTCGCTGATTGACTTATTTTGCTCTGCATAATACACTCTAGTTCCATCCACGTTGCTTCAAATGGCAAGACTTCATTTCCTTTGATGGCTGCATAGTATTCCAGTGTGTGTGTGTGTTTGTGTGTGTACACACACACACACATATATACATATCACATCTTCTTTATCCATTCAACTGTTGATGGACATCTAGGTTCTTTCCAGAGTTTGGCTATTGTGGACATTGCTGCTATAAACATTTGGGTGTGCATACCCCTTCAGATCACTACATTTGTATCTTTAGGGTAAATACCCAGTTGTGCAATTTCTGGGTCATAGAGTAGCTCTATTTTCAACTTTTTGAGGAACGTCCATGCTGTTTTCCAGAGTGGCTGCACCAGCTTGCATTCCCACCAACAGTGCAGGAGGGTTCCCCTTTCTCTGCATCCTCTCCGACATCTGTCATTTCCTGACTTGTTAACTTTAGCCGTTCTGACTGGTGTGAGGTGGTATCTTACTGTGGTTTTGATTTGTATTTCCCTGATGCCCAGTCACGTTGAACACTTTTTCATGTGTCTGTTGGCCATCTGGATGTCTTCTTTGCAGAAATGTCTATTCGTGCCCTCTGCCCATTTCTTTTTTTTTTATTTTTTTTTATAAACACATAATATATTATTAGCCCCAGGGGTACAGGTATGTGAATCACCAGGATTACACACTTCACAGCACTCACCATAGCACATACCCTCCCCAATGTCCATAATGCCACCACCCTCTCCCTAATCTCTCCCCCCCAGCCACCCTCAGTTTGTTTTGTGACATTAAAAGTCTCCTATGGTTTGTCTCCCTCCTGATACCATCTTGTTTCATTTATTTTTTTCCTACCCCCAAACCCCCATATTGCATCTCCACTTCCTCATATCAGGGAGATCATATGATAGTTGTCTTTCTCTGATTGACTTATTTTGCTAGGCATAATACCCTCTAGTTCCATCCACATCATCATAAATGGCAAGATTTCACTTCTTTTGATGGCTTTATAGTACTACATTGTATATATATACCACATCTTCTTTATCCATTCATCTGTTGATGGACATCTAGGTTCTTTACATAGTTTGGCTATTGCGGACATTGCTGCTATAAACATTCGGGTGCACGTGTCCCTTTGGATAACTATGTTTGTATGTTTAGGGTAAATACCCAGTAGTGCAATTGCTGGCTTGTAGGGTAGCCATATTTTCAACTTTTTGAGGAACTTCCATGCTGTTTTCCAGAGTGATTGCACCAGCTGGCATTCCCACCAACAGTGTAGGAGGGTTCCCCTTTCTCTGCATCCTCGCCAGCCATTTGTCATTTCCTGACTTGTTAATTTTAGTCATTTGACTGGTGTGAGGTGGTATCTCACTGTGGTTTTGTTTTGTACTTCCCTGATGCCCAGTCACGTTGAACACTTTTTCATGTGTCTGTTGGCCATCTGGATGTCTTCTTTGCAGAAATGTCTGTTCATGTTCTCTGCCCATTTCTTGATTGGGTTATTTGTTCTTCGGATATTGATTTTGGCAAGTTCTTTATAGATTTGGGGTACTAGCCCTTTATCTGATATGTCTTTTCTGAATATCTTCTCCCATTCTGTCAGTTGTCTTTTCATTTTGTTGACTGTTTTCTTTGCTGTGCAAAAGCTTTTGATCTTGATGAAATCCCAATAGCTCATTTTTGCCCTCGTCTCCCTTGCCTTTGGCAATGTTTCTAGAAAGAAGTTGCTGTGGCTGAGGTCGAAGAGGTTTCTGCCTGTGTTCTCCTCTATGATTCTGAAGGCTTCCTGTCTCACGTTGAGGTCTTTTACTCATTTCGAGTTTATCTTTGTGTATGGTGTAAGAGAATGGTGAAGTTTCACTCTTCTACATGTAGCTGTCCAATTTTCCCAGCACCATTGATTGAAGAGACTGTCTTTTTTCCACTGTATATTTTTTCCTGCTTTATCAAAGATTATTTGACCATAGAGTTGAGGGTCCATAACTGGGCTCTCTACTCTGTTCCACTGGCCTATGTGTCTGATTTTATGCCAGTACCAAGCTGTCTTGGTGATCACAGCTTTGTGGTAAATCAGGCAATGTGAAGCCCCCTGTTTTGTGTTTCTTTTTCAACATTTCCTTAGCAATTCGGGGTCTCTTCTGATTCCATACAAATTTTAGGATTGTTTGCCCCAGCTCTTTGAAAAATGCCAGTGGAATTTTGATCAGAATGGCATTGAAAGTATAGATTGCTCTAGGCACTGTAGACATTTTAACAATGTTTATTCTTCTGATCCATGAGCATGAAATGGTCTTGCATCTGTTTGAGTCTTCTTCAATTTCTTTCATGAGTGTTCTGTAGTTTCTCGAGTACAGAACCTTTACCTCTCTGGTTAGGTTTATTCCCAGGTATCTTATGGTTCTTGGTGCTATAGTAAATGGAATCGATTCTCTAATTTCCCTTTCTGTATTTTCATTATTAGTGTATAAGAAAGCAACAGATTTCTGTACATTGACTTTGTATCCTGCCACATTACTGAATTGTTGTATGATTTGTAGTAATTTGTGGGTGGAGTCTTTTGGGTTTTCCATATAAAGTATCATGTCACCTGCGAAGAGAGAGAGTTGGACTTCTTCATTGCCAATTTGAATACCTTTTATTTCTCTCTGTTGTCTGATTGCTGTTGCTAGGACTTCTAATACTATATTGAACAAGAGTGGTGAGAGTGGGCATCCTTGTTGTGTTCCTGATCTGAAAGGGAAGGCTGTCAGCTTTTTACCATTAAGGATGATATTCACTCTGAGTTTTTCATGGATGGATTTTATGAAGTTGTGGAATGTTCCCTCTATCCCCATACTTTGAAGCGTTTTAATCAGGAACAAATGCTAGATTTTGTCAAATGCTTTTTCTGCATCAATATAGAGGACCATGTGGTTCTTCTCTCTTCTATTATTGATCTGCTCTATCACATTGATTGATTTGCGAATGTTGAACCACACTTGCAACCCAGGGATAAGTCCCACCTGGTCATAGTGGACAATCTTTTTAATGTACTGTTGGATCCTATTTGCTAGGATCTTGTTGAGAATCATAGCATCCATATTCATCAGGGATATTGGTCTGAAATTCTCCTTTTTGGTGAGGTCTTTGCCTGGTTTGGGAATCAGGTAATGCTGGCTTCATAAAAGGAGTCTGGAAATTTTCTTTTGCTTCAATTATTTGAAACAGCTTCAGGAGGATAGGTATTATTTCTTCTTTGAAAGTTTGGTAGAAATCCCCAGGGAATCTGTCAGGTCCCGGGCTCTTGTTTATTGGGGGGTTTTTAATCACTGTTTCAATCTCATTACTAGATATCAAGTCTATTCAGGTCATCAGTTTCTTCCTGATTCAGTTTTGGAAGTTTATAGTTTTCCAGGAATGCATCCATTTCATCTAGGCTTCTTAATTTATTGGCATGTAACTGTTGATAATAATTTCTGATGATTGTTTCTATTTCCTGAGTGTTAGTTGTGATCTTTCCCTTTTCATTGATATTTATTAATTTCGGCCTTCTCTCTTTTCTTTTGGATTAGTTTGGCCAATGGTTTATTAATTCTTTCAAAAAGCAGCTTCTAGTTTCATTGATGAGTTCCACTGTATTTGTAGTTTCTATCTATTGATCTCTGCTCTAATCTTGATGATTTCCCTCCTTGTGTGTGGAGTTGGCTTAATTTGGTGTTGATTCTCCAGTTATTTAAGATGTACAGACAGCTGGTGTATTCTGGATTTTTCCATTTGGTTGAGGGAGGCTTGGATGGCTATGTATCTTCCCCTTAGGACCACCTTTGCTGTTTCCCATAGGTTTTGGACTGAAGTGTCTTCATTCTCATTGGTTTCCGTGAATTGTTTAAGTTCCCCTTTGATTTCCTGGTTGATCCAAGCATTCTTAAGCAAGGTGGTCTTTAGCTTCCAGGTGTTTGAATTCCTTTCAAACTTTTCCTTGTGGTTGAGCTCCAGTTTCAAGGCATTGTAATCTGAGAATATGCAGGGAATAATCTCAATCTTTTGGTATCATTAAACTCTGATTTGTAACCCTGTATGTGGTCTATTCTGGAGAAGGTTCCATGTGCACTCGAGAAGAATGAGTATTCTGTTGTTTCAGGGTGGAATGTTCTGTATACATCTATGAGGTCCATCTTGTCCAATGTGTCACTCAATGCTCTTGTTTCTTTATTGATTTTCTGCTTGGATGATCTGTCTGTTACTGAGAGTGGAGTGTTAAGATCCCCCACTACTAATGTATTCATATCAAATATGTCTCTTTATCCTGATTAATAGTTTTCTTAGGTAATTGGTGCTCCCATATTGGGGGCATACATATTTACAATTGTTAGATCTTTTTGGTGGATAGACCCTTTAAGAATTATGTAGTGTCCTTCTGTATCTCTGTTTACAGTCTTTAGTTTAAAATCTAATTTATCTGATATGAGAATGCCTACCCCAGCCTTCTATTGAGGCCCATTGGCATGAAAAATTCTTCTCCACCCCTTCACTTTCAGTCTGGTTGTATCCTTAGGTTCAAAATGGATCTCCTGGAGACAACATATGGATGCGTCCTATTGTTTTAGCCAATCTGCATGCCCATGCCATTTTATGGGCATGTTTAGGCCATTCATGTGGAGAGTGATTATTGAGAGATATGTTTTTTTTGACATCGTGTTACCTGTGAAGTCTTTGTTTCTATAGATTGTGTCCATAAATTTCTGTTCAATGATATTCTTGGGATTTTTCCTCTTTTATAGAACCCTCCTTAATATTTCTTGTAGTGCCGATTTGGTGGTCACATTCTCTTTTAAAGCTTGCCGGTCTTGGAAGCTCTTTATCTCTCCATCCATTTTGAATGTCATTCTTGCTGGATAAAGTAGTCTTGGCTGCCTGTTCTTCTCATTCAGTGCCCTGAATACATCTTGCCAGCCTTTTCTGGCTTGCCAGGTTTCTGTGGACAGGTCTGATGTTATTCTGATAGTGATGCCACAACTTTGGGTTTCTTTTTCAACATTCCTCTGGGTATTCATGATCATTTCTGGTTACATATAAATTTTAGGATTATTTGTTCTTTTTCTTAGAAAAAAATTTGATAGTTTTTGATAGGGTTTGCATTAAATGTGTAGATTGCTTTAGATGGCATACACATTTTCACAATATTTTTTCTTCCAATTCATGAGCATGGAATGTTTTTCCATTTCTTTGTGTCTTCTGCAATTTCTTTCATGAGTACTTTATAGTTTTCTGAGTAGAGATTCTTTGCCTCTTTGGTTAGGTTTATTCCTAGGTATCTTATGGCTTTGGGTGCAATTGTAAATGGGATCACCTCCATAATTTCTCTTTCTTCTGTCTTGTTGTTGGTGTATAGAAATGCAACTGATTTCTGTGAGTTGATTTTATATCCAGACACTTTACTGAATTCCTGTATGAGTTCTAGTAGTTTTGGAGTGCAGTCTTTTGGGTTTGCCACAGAAAGTATCATATCATCTCCAAAGAGTGAGAGTTTTACTTCTTCTTTATGCCTTTTCTTTCTCTTTGTGGTCTGACTGCTGACACCAGGACTTCTAGTACTGTGTTGACTAGCAGTGGTGATAGTGGATACCCCTGCCGTCTTCCTGACCTTAGGGCAAAAGCTCTCAGTTTTTCCCCATTTCGAATGATATTCACTATTGGATTTCATAAATGGCTTTGATGATATTGAGGTATGTACACTCTATCCCTACACTGTGAAATGTTTTGACTAAGAAAGGATGCTGTACTTTGTCAAATGCTTTTCAAGCATCTACTGAGAGTATCGTGTGGTTCTTGTTCTTTCTTTTCTTAATGTATTGTATCATATTGATTAATTTGCAGATGTTGAACCAAACTTGCATCCCAGGAATAAATCCCCCTTGGTCATGGTGAATAATCCTTTTCATGTACTGTCAGATCCTATTGGCTAGCATTTTGGTGAGAATTTTTGCACCTGTGTACATCAAAGATATTGGTGTGTAATTATCCTTTTTAAAAAAAAAATTATTTTCAGCGTAACAGTGTTCATTCTTTTTGCACGACACCCAGTGCTCCATGCAATACGTGCCCTCCTTAATACCCACCACCTGTCTCCCCCAACCTCCCACCCCCCGCCCCTTCAAAACCCTCAGGTTGTTTTTCTGAGTCCATAGTCTCTCATGGTTCACCTCCCCTTCCAATTTCCCTCAACTCCCTTCTCCTCTCCATCTCCCCATGTCCTCTCATGTTATTTCTTATGCTCCACAAATGAGTGAAACCATATGATAATTGACTCTCTCTGCTTGACTTATTTCATTCAGCATAATCTCTTCCAGTCCTGTCCATGTTGCTACAAAAGTTGGGTATTCATCCTTTCTGATGGAGGCATAATACTCCATAGTGTATATGGACCACATATTTCTTATCCATTCATCCATTGAAGGGCATCTTGTTTCTTTCCACAGTTTGGTGACCATGGCCATTGCTGCTATAAACATTGGGGTACAGAGGGCCTTTCTTTTCACTACATCTGTAACTTTGGGGTAAATACCTAGTAGTGCAATTGCAGTGTCATTAGGGAAGCTCTATTTTTAATTTCTTGAGGAACTCCATACTGTTCTCCAAAGAGGCTGCACCAACTTGTATTCCCACCAACAGTGTAAGAGGGTTCCCCTTTCTTCACATCGTCTCCAACACACATTGTTTCATGTCTTGCTAATTCTCCTTTTTGAAGGAGATTTTGCTTTTGGGATCAAGATCATGCTGGCCTCATAAGTTTGGAAGTTCTCCTTTCGTTTCTAGTGTTTGGAACAGTTTTGGGAAAATAGCTACTAATTCTTTTTTGAATCTTTTGTAGCATCCCCTGGGAAGCTGTCTGGCCCTGGGCTCTTGTTTGTGAGGAGATTTTGCTGACTTTTTCAATGTCTTTACTGGCTATGGGTCTGTTCAGGTTTGCTCTTTTTATTTTTTCCTAATTCAGTTTGGGTCGTTTATACATCTCTAGGAATGCATCCATTTCTTACAGATTGTCAAATGTGCTGGCATATAGTTGCTCATAATATGTTCTTATACTTATTTGCATTTCTTTGGTGTTGGTTGTGATCTCTCCTCTTTCATTCATGATTTTATTGATTTGGGTCCTTTCTCTTTTCTTTTTGGTAAGTCTGGCCAGGGGTTCCTCAATCTTATTAATTCTTTCAAAGAACCACCTCCTAGTTTTATGGATTTGTTCTACTGTTCTTTTGGTTTCTATTTCACCGATTTCTGCTCTGATCTTTAGGATTTTTCTTCTCCTGCTGGGTTTAGGCTTTCTTTGCTGTTCTTTCTCCAGCTCATTTAGGTGTAGGGTTAGGCTGTGTACTTGAGACCTTTCTTGTTTCTTGAGAAAGGTTTGTATCACTATATATTTTCCTTTCAGGACCATGTTTGCTGTGTCCCAAAGATTTTTACTAGTTGTGCTTTCATTTCATTTGTTTCCATGATTTTTTTCAATTCTTCTTTAATTTCCTGGTTGACCCATTCATTCTTTAGTAGGATGCTCTTTAGCCTCCATGTATTTGAGTTCTTTCCAACATTCCTCTTATGATGGTGTTCTAGCTTCAGAGCATTCTGGTCTGAAAATATGCAGGGAACGATCCCAGTCTTTTGGTACCGGTTGAGACCTGATTTGTGACCTGGGATGTGATCTATTCTGGAGAATGTTCCATGTGCACTGGAGAAGAGTGTGTATTCTGTTGCTTTGGGATGGAATGTTCTAATTATATCTGTGATATCCATCTGGTCCAGTGTCATTTAAGGCCTTTTTCCTTGTTGGTCTTTTGTTTGGATGATCTGTTCATTTCCATGAGGGGGGCATGTTAAGGTCCCCTACTATTATTGTATTATTGTCGATGTGTTTCTTTGATTTTGTCATTAATTAGTTTATATAGTTGGCTGCTCCTATGTTAGGGACATAGATATTTAAAATTGTTAGATCTTGTTGAACAGACCCTTGATATATGATATAGTGTCCTTCCTCATCTCTTATTAGTCTTTGGCTTAAAATCTAATTAATCTGATATAAGGATTGCCACTCCAGCTTTTTTT
>NW_028134215.1:0-61000 GCF_964662115.1 Mustela nivalis | reverse complement strand
CATGGTCTTATGCCGTCACCTCTTCCTAACCTTGGTTTTCAGATATCTGAACCTAGACATTATATCAATTCTCCACACAGCTGGGTATCGCAAGCACAAAACAGAACTCCTCCTTCCCCATGGCTGTCAAGCTTGCTCTTGGCATGGAGTCACACCTTCAGGGTGGGAGAAACCTTCATGGCTCCTGATGCCACTCCCAAACTTGAGTGCTGCTTGGGCACAAATTCACACTGTGACCCTCAGCATGAGCCCCATGTCAAAGAAAGGCCTGTCAGGACCTGGACCAAGAGCCCGCATATGGGGCTTGCCAAGCCCCTATGCACCCAATCCTCACCAGTGTTTGAGTTTTCCAGTCGCCCCACGTGTACCTGGGCTCTGCTCTGGAATCCCTTTCTTGGAGAGACACATGAGCCAGACAACACGACTCCACCCTTCCCTCAAAATGACCCCAAACTCATGAGGCCCCCGCTTCATGAAGGTGCCATCATGGACACATAATCCAGCCTCAGCCAACGTCTGATCCTCAGCCTGACTTCAGATGCAGGAGATTTTGATTCAGCCTCTGCCGATTGGGCCTGCTCTGCCCTTGGCTCCAATCCTCACCCTAGCTTGTGTTTTCAGACTTCCGTCCTCAAACTCCTGGCCCACAAACCCTCCCTACTGGGAATTCTGGGGCCACACAGAAGCACTCTGCCTGCCTCCCAGGAGAAAAACATTTTCTATGGTGCTGCCCAGAAACCCCAAATGAGGATCAAACTGCTTGGCCCTCGGCAACACCCCAATTGCATAGGCTACCTTAAACACTGATGCTCTGTCGCAAATAGCCTGAGCCCAGACCTTCCAACAGACACCGACACAGCTGGCTGCACTCCTAGGACATTGGACCCGCCACTGCCTTAGGCCACCATCCATTCCCAACCTGGGTTTTCAGTCATCGGATCCTAGACCTTATCTCCAATCCCTGCACAGGGGGGAACCTGATGCACAAATCAGAACCCCTCCTTCCCCATGGCAAGAAAACTTGCTGCTGGCAGTGAGTCAAACCTTCAGTGTAGGAAAAACGACATGGCCCATGAGGCAACGCCCAAGCGTTAGGGCCGCCTTGGGCACAAACACACATTGTGACCCTCAGCGTGAGTACCTTATTCAAGTAACGCCTCTCAGTGACTGGACCAAGAGCCCGCATATGTGGCTTGCCATGCCCATAGGCACCCAGGACTAACTAGATGGTGTGTATTCCAGTTGAGGGAACCCACTGCTGTGCTCTAGAGTCCCTCTCCTGGGGGGTCCCCTCTGGCAGAAAACAGTACTCTTCCCTTCCCACAGAATGAACCCAAACACTTGGGAGCTTGGATAATCCCCCGAGAGTAAGGCACTTCCTCGGCCTCTGAGACAACCCCTACCCTGACCGGACACTGTGAACGCAACACCCAGAGACAAAATCCTGAGTGACTGCCTCCCACTTGCCCTCCTTTGATATCCAGAGGATCTCCCCTCACGGACTGGAGATCAGTCCTGCCATTACCTTGGCCACTAGCTGAGCCAAGTTTGCTTTTTCAGACATCTGTCCCCACAGCCCTGGCAAACACAGCCTCTAGGCTGGGCCCTCTGGAGCCATACCACAGGACCATGCCTGCTCTCTCCTGGGAAACTGTGTCCATTCCTTTGGACACACACCTCCAGAATATGAGAAACCTCAAGGCCCCCGAAAACATCCCACTACTGGGAGGCTCCCTGGACACACAGGGGCATTCCGACACAAGCTGAGCAGGTACCTCCACGAAGGCATGCACACAGATGTCAACAGAGATAGAAGGTTGAGCCGGACAGGCCCTTAGGCCGTAATCTCAACTCTTGCTTTGGGTTCCAGGTGTTACTCCTCAGAGGCTTTGGTTCAAAGAACAGGATATGGGGCTTTCCTGAGGCACTGAACAGAACTCCTCTCGTCTCCACATGGGAAGCTTCCCTGTTGGAGCTGTGTCAAACACCTCAGTTTGGAAAACCCTGCAGAGTCCCTGAACCACCTCCACATTCCAAGGTCTCCCAGGCCACCAAGCCACAGTAGGACTCATCTTCAGGAGAGTCCATTTCAACTCTCCCCACTGGGTAGCTCACCCAGGAGCCTGCAGATTGAGCCTGCCTTGTCCTGCCTAAAGAGTGGGAATATGAGGTGGCGTTCCCAGGCATCCATGCTTAGACACCTGCTCTCGAGTCTTTCCGTATGGGGCCTCCTGGAACCATCCAATAGGACTAGACTGTCGTGCAGAAGGAAAGCTTGAGGTTTGGAGTAGTTCACAAATCCCATCGTAGGCAAACCTCCCTGGCTTCATGAAGCCCCCACACCCTTCAGGAAGAGGCCATGCTGGACAAAAACTCTAGCCTGAGGCACGTCTCATAGTTGACATGACCTCAGTGCAGGAGATCTAGATTCAGCCTCTGCAGAGCGGCCCTGCCATGCCCTCGGTCCCAAACCTCACACTCGCTTTTGTTTTCAGACTTCCTTCCTCACACTCCTGGCAAAAAAGCCCTACGGACTAGGAACTCCAGAACCACAACCCAGCCCAGTGTCTGCCCAACGGATGAAAAACGTTTTCCTGTGGGGCTCTCCAGAAAATCCAGAGGAGGATCAACCTGCTCGGGCCTCGACGGTCCCCGAACTGGATAGGATGCTCTGGGCACTCATGCTCTGTCTGACACAGCCTGAAGCCAGACGTCCAGACAGACAAAGAGACAGCTGGCCGCACACCCAGCACTTCGGACACGCCATGGTCTTATGCCGTCACCTCTTCCTAACCTTGGTTTTCAGATATCTGAACCTAGACATTATATCAATTCTCCACACAGCTGGGTATCGCAAGCACAAAACAGAACTCCTCCATCCCCATGGCTGTCAAGCTTGCTCTTGGCATGGAGTCACACCTTCAGGGTGGGAGAAACCTTCATGGCCCCTGATGCCACGCCCAAACTTGAGTGCTGCTTGGGCACAAATTCACACTGTGACCCTCAGCATGAGCCCCATGTCAAAGAAAGGCCTGTCAGGACCTGGACCAAGAGCCCTCATATGGGGCTTGCCAAGCCCCTATGCACCCAATCCTCACCAGTGTTTGAGTTTTCCAGTCGCCCCACGTGTACCTGGGCTCTGCTCTGGAATCCCTTTCTTGGAGAGACACATGAGCCAGACAACACAACTCCACCCTTCCCTCAAAATGTCCCCAAACTCTTAGGAGCTGGGACAAATCCCCAGAGAGGGATACTCGTCCACAGTCCCTGAGGCCACCGCTCCAATCCACGGCTATCCCGGACACAACATCCAGAGACAAAAGACTGAAGGAACGCCTTCCACTCGCCCTTGTTTCAGAGGCCCAGGAGTTCCCTCTCGGGCTGTACATCCGGCCTGTCATACCCTAGGCGCCACTCATAAGCTGACTTTGTGTTTTAAGACTTCTGTGCCCACAGCATGGACCCACACAACCTCCAGGCTAGGGCCTCTGAAGCCACAGCGAAAGATTGTGCCGGCCCTCTCTAAGGAAAGTGTGTCCAATCCATTGACCACAACCCTACAGTTTAGGGAAAAGCTCCAAGGCCCCTGAGGCCATCAATAAGTAGGCCACCCTGGACTAAGAGGGGCTCTCTGACACCAGCAGAGCAACTATCTCCACTTAGATTCTCAGACAGTGTCCCCAGAGACAGAAGGTTGAAATGAACAGGCCCCCAGGCCCTAATATGAACCTTAGCTTTGTTTCCATGTGTCCGTTCTCAGAGGACTGTTTTCGTAGACCAGCACATGGGGCTTTTCTGAGGCACCAAACCAAGCATCTCTCGTCTCCACATGGGCAGCTTTCTTACTGGGGATGTATCAAACCCTTCAGGTAGGAGAGTTCCGCAAGGCCACCCAACAACCAGCACATTCCAAGGTCTCCATGGACCAAAACGCACATTATGACGCATCCTCAGAAGGGGCCATTTCAACTCAGCCCCCTGGGTAGCGTGACCCAGAGGCAGCAGATCAAACATATCTTGTCGCTAATGGCCAATTGGAATGCGAGGAATGCTGTACAGGGATCCATCCTTCGAACCCTGCTCTCCAGTCCTTCCATATGGTATGTCCTGGAGCCATGCAACAGGACTCGAATGTCCCTCAGAAGGAAACCTTGTGGTTTGGGGCAACCTCCAAACTCAGTGTGGGAAAACTTCCTTGGCCTCATGAGGCCCCCACTTCATGAAGATGCCATCATGGACACATACTCCAGCCTCAGCCAACGTCTGATCCTCAGCCTGACTTCAGATGCAGGATATTTTGATTCAGCCTCTGCAGAGTGTGCCTGCTCTGCCCTGGGCTCCAATCCTCACCCTAGCTTGTGTTTTCAGACTTCCGTCCTCACACTCCTGGCCCACAAACCCTCCCTACTGGGAATTCTGGGGCCACACTGAAGCACTCTGCCTGCCTCCCAGGAGAAAAACATTGTCTATGGTGCTGCCCAGAAACCCCAAATGAGGATCAAACTGCTTGGCCCTCGGCAACACCCCAATTGCATAGGCTACCTTAAACACTGATGCTCTGTCGCAAATAGCCTGAGCCCAGACCTTCCAACAGACACCGACACAGCTGGCTGCACTCCTAGGACATTGGACCCGCCACTGCCTTAGGCCACCATCCATTCCCAACCTGGGTTTTCAGTCATCGGATCCTAGACCTTATCTCCAATCCCTGCACAGGGGGGAACCTGATGCACAAATCAGAACCCCTCCTTCCCCATGGCAAGAAAACTTGCTGCTGGCAGTGAGTCAAACCTTCAGTGTAGGAAAAACGACATGGCCCATGAGGCAACGCCCAAGCGTTAGGGCCGCCTTGGGCACAAACACACATTGTGACCCTCAGCGTGAGTACCTTATTCAAGTAACGCCTCTCAGTGACTGGACCAAGAGCCCGCATATGTGGCTTGCCATGCCCATAGGCACCCAGGACTAACTAGATGGTGTGTATTCCAGTTGAGGGAACCCACTGCTGTGCTCTAGAGTCCCTCTCCTGGGGGGTCCCCTGTGGCAGAAAACAGTACTCTTCCCTTCCCACAGAATGAACCCAAACACTTGGGAGCTTGGACAATCCCCCGAGAGGAAGGCTCTTCCTCGGCCTCTGAGACAACCCCTACCCTGACCGGACACGGTGAACGCAACACCCAGAGACAAAATCCTGAGTGACTGCCTCCCACTTGCCCTCCTTTGATATCCAGAGGATCTCCCCTCACGGACTGGAGATCAGTCCTGCCATTACCTTGGCCACTAGCTGAGCCAAGTTTGCTTTTTCAGACATCTGTCCCCACAGCCCTGGCAAACACAGCCTCTAGGCTGGGTCCTCTGGAGCCATACCACAGGACCATGCCTGCTCTCTCCTGGGAAACTGTGTCCATTCCTTTGGACACACACCTCCAGAATATGAGAAACCTCAAGGCCCCCGAGGACATTCCACTACTGGGAGCCTCCCTGGACACACAGGGGCATTCCGACACAAGCTGAGCAGCTACCTCCACGAAGGCATGCAAACAGATGTCAACAGAGATAGAAGGTTGAGCCGGACAGGCCCTTAGGCCATAATCTCAACTCTTACTTTGGGTTCCAGGTGTTACTCCTCAGAGGCTTTGGTTCGAAGAACAGGATATGGTTCTTTCCTGAGGCACTGAACAGAACTCCTCTTGACTCCACATGGGAAGCTTCCTTGTTGGAGCTGTGTCAAACACCTCAGTTTGGAAAACCCTGCAGAGTTCCTGAGCCACCTCCACATTCCAAGGTCTCCCAGGCCACCAAGCCACAGTAGGACTCATCTTCAGGAGAGTCCATTTCAACTCTCCCCTCTGGGTAGCTCACCCAGGAGCCTGCAGATTGAGCCTGCCTTGTCCTGACTAAAGAGTGGGAATATGAGGTGGCGTTCCCAGGCATCCATGCTTAGACACCTGCTCTCGAGTCTTTCCGTATGGGGCCTCCTGGAACCATCCAATAGGACTCGACTGTCGTGCAGAAGGAAACCTTGAGGTTTGGAGTAGTTCACAAATCCCATCGTAGGCAAACCTCCTTGGCCTAAAGAAGCCCTCACCCTTCAGGAAGAGGCCATGCTGGACAAAAACTCTAGCCTGAGGCACGTCTCATAGTTGACATGACCTCAGTGCAGGAGATCTCGATTCAGCCTCTGCAGAGTGGGCCTGCCGTGCCCTCGGTCCCAAACCTCACGCTACCTTGTGTTTTCAGACTTCCTTCCTCACACTCCTGGCTAACAAGCCCTCCGGACCAGAAAGTCCAGAACCAAAACCCAGCCCAGTGTCTGCCCAAAGGAAGAAAAACGTTTCCCTGTGGGGCTCTCCAGAAAACCCAGATGAGGATCAACCTGCTCGGGCCTCGACGGTCCCCGAACTGGATAGGATGCTCTGGGCACTCATGCTCTGTCTGACACAGCCTGAAGCCAGACGTCCAGACAGACAAGGAGACAGATGGCCGCACACCCAGCACTTCGGACACGCCATGGTCTTATGCCGTCACCTCTTCCTAACCTTGGTTTTCAGATATCTGAACCTAGACATTATATCAATTCTCCACACAGCTGGGTATCGCAAGCACAAAACAGAACTCCTCCATCCCCATGGCTGTCAAGCTTGCTCTTGGCATGGAGTCACACCTTCAGGGTGGGAGAAACCTTCATGGCCCCTGATGCCACGCCCAAACTTGAGTGCTGCTTGGGCACAAATTCACACTGTGACCCTCAGCATGAGCCCCATGTCAAAGAAAGGCCTGTCAGGACCTGGACCAAGAGCCCTCATATGGGGCTTGCCAAGCCCCTATGCACCCAATCCTCACCAGTGTTTGAGTTTTCCAGTCGCCCCACGTGTACCTGGGCTCTGCTCTGGAATTCCTTTCTTGGAGAGACACATGAGCCAGACAACACAACTCCACCCTTCCCTCAAAATGTCCCCAAACTCTTAGGAGCTGGGACAAATCCCCAGAGAGGGATACTCGTCCACAGTCCCTGAGGCCACCGCTCCAATCCACGGCTATCCCGGACACAACATCCAGAGACAAAAGACTGAAGGAACGCCTTCCACTCGCCCTTGTTTCAGAGGCCCAGGAGTTCCCTCTCGGGCTGTACATCCGGCCTGTCATACCCTAGGCGCCACTCATAAGCTGACTTTGTGTTTTAAGACTTCTGTGCCCACAGCATGGACCCACACAACCTCCAGGCTAGGGCCTCTGAAGCCACAGCGAAAGATTGTGCCGGCCCTCTCTAAGGAAAGTGTGTCCAATCCATTGACCACAACCCTACAGTTTAGGGAAAAGCTCCAAGGCCCCTGAGGCCATCAATAAGTAGGCCACCCTGGACTAAGAGGGGCTCTCTGACACCAGCAGAGCAACTATCTCCACTTAGATTCTCAGACAGTGTCCCCAGAGACAGAAGGTTGAAATGAACAGGCCCCCAGGCCCTAATATGAACCTTAGCTTTGTTTCCATGTGTCCGTTCTCAGAGGACTGTTTTCGTAGACCAGCACATGGGGCTTTTCTGAGGCACCAAACCAAGCATCTCTCGTCTCCACATGGGCAGCTTTCTTACTGGGGATGTATCAAACCCTTCAGGTAGGAGAGTTCCGCAAGGCCACCCAACAACCAGCACATTCCAAGGTCTCCATGGACCAAAACGCACATTATGACGCATCCTCAGAAGGGGCCATTTCAACTCAGCCCCCTGGGTAGCGTGACCCAGAGGCAGCAGATCAAACATATCTTGTCGCTAATGGCCAATTGGAATGCGAGGAATGCTGTACAGGGATCCATCCTTCGAACCCTGCTCTCCAGTCCTTCCATATGGTATGTCCTGGAGCCATGCAACAGGACTCGAATGTCCCTCAGAAGGAAACCTTGTGGTTTGGGGCAACCTCCAAACTCAGTGTGGGAAAACTTCCTTGGCCTCATGAGGCCCCCACTTCATGAAGATGCCATCATGGACACATACTCCAGCCTCAGCCAACGTCTGATCCTCAGCCTGACTTCAGATGCAGGATATTTTGATTCAGCCTCTGCAGAGTGTGCCTGCTCTGCCCTGGGCTCCAATCCTCACCCTAGCTTGTGTTTTCAGACTTCCGTCCTCACACTCCTGGCCCACAAACCCTCCCTACTGGGAATTCTGGGGCCACACTGAAGCACTCTGCCTGCCTCCCAGGAGAAAAACATTGTCTATGGTGCTGCCCAGAAACCCCAAATGAGGATCAAACTGCTTGGCCCTCGGCAACACCCCAATTGCATAGGCTACCTTAAACACTGATGCTCTGTCGCAAATAGCCTGAGCCCAGACCTTCCAACAGACACCGACACAGCTGGCTGCACTCCTAGGACATTGGACCCGCCACTGCCTTAGGCCACCATCCATTCCCAACCTGGGTTTTCAGTCATCGGATCCTAGACCTTATCTCCAATCCCTGCACAGGGGGGAACCTGATGCACAAATCAGAACCCCTCCTTCCCCATGGCAAGAAAACTTGCTGCTGGCAGTGAGTCAAACCTTCAGTGTAGGAAAAACGACATGGCCCATGAGGCAACGCCCAAGCGTTAGGGCCGCCTTGGGCACAAACACACATTGTGACCCTCAGCGTGAGTACCTTATTCAAGTAACGCCTCTCAGTGACTGGACCAAGAGCCCGCATATGTGGCTTGCCATGCCCATAGGCACCCAGGACTAACTAGATGGTGTGTATTCCAGTTGAGGGAACCCACTGCTGTGCTCTAGAGTCCCTCTCCTGGGGGGTCCCCTGTGGCAGAAAACAGTACTCTTCCCTTCCCACAGAATGAACCCAAACACTTGGGAGCTTGGACAATCCCCCGAGAGGAAGGCTCTTCCTCGGCCTCTGAGACAACCCCTACCCTGACCGGACACGGTGAACGCAACACCCAGAGACAAAATCCTGAGTGACTGCCTCCCACTTGCCCTCCTTTGATATCCAGAGGATCTCCCCTCACGGACTGGAGATCAGTCCTGCCATTACCTTGGCCACTAGCTGAGCCAAGTTTGCTTTTTCAGACATCTGTCCCCACAGCCCTGGCAAACACAGCCTCTAGGCTGGGTCCTCTGGAGCCATACCACAGGACCATGCCTGCTCTCTCCTGGGAAACTGTGTCCATTCCTTTGGACACACACCTCCAGAATATGAGAAACCTCAAGGCCCCCGAGGACATTCCACTACTGGGAGCCTCCCTGGACACACAGGGGCATTCCGACACAAGCTGAGCAGCTACCTCCACGAAGGCATGCAAACAGATGTCAACAGAGATAGAAGGTTGAGCCGGACAGGCCCTTAGGCCATAATCTCAACTCTTACTTTGGGTTCCAGGTGTTACTCCTCAGAGGCTTTGGTTCGAAGAACAGGATATGGTTCTTTCCTGAGGCACTGAACAGAACTCCTCTTGACTCCACATGGGAAGCTTCCTTGTTGGAGCTGTGTCAAACACCTCAGTTTGGAAAACCCTGCAGAGTTCCTGAGCCACCTCCACATTCCAAGGTCTCCCAGGCCACCAAGCCACAGTAGGACTCATCTTCAGGAGAGTCCATTTCAACTCTCCCCTCTGGGTAGCTCACCCAGGAGCCTGCAGATTGAGCCTGCCTTGTCCTGACTAAAGAGTGGGAATATGAGGTGGCGTTCCCAGGCATCCATGCTTAGACACCTGCTCTCGAGTCTTTCCGTATGGGGCCTCCTGGAACCATCCAATAGGACTCGACTGTCGTGCAGAAGGAAACCTTGAGGTTTGGAGTAGTTCACAAATCCCATCGTAGGCAAACCTCCTTGGCCTAAAGAAGCCCTCACCCTTCAGGAAGAGGCCATGCTGGACAAAAACTCTAGCCTGAGGCACGTCTCATAGTTGACATGACCTCAGTGCAGGAGATCTCGATTCAGCCTCTGCAGAGTGGGCCTGCCGTGCCCTCGGTCCCAAACCTCACGCTACCTTGTGTTTTCAGACTTCCTTCCTCACACTCCTGGCTAACAAGCCCTCCGGACCAGAAAGTCCAGAACCAAAACCCAGCCCAGTGTCTGCCCAAAGGAAGAAAAACGTTTCCCTGTGGGGCTCTCCAGAAAACCCAGATGAGGATCAACCTGCTCGGGCCTCGACGGTCCCCGAACTGGATAGGATGCTCTGGGCACTCATGCTCTGTCTGACACAGCCTGAAGCCAGACGTCCAGACAGACAAGGAGACAGATGGCCGCACACCCAGCACTTCGGACACGCCATGGTCTTATGCCGTCACCTCTTCCTAACCTTGGTTTTCAGATATCTGAACCTAGACATTATATCAATTCTCCACACAGCTGGGTATCGCAAGCACAAAACAGAACTCCTCCTTCCCCATGGCTGTCAAGCTTGCTCTTGGCATGGAGTCACACCTTCAGGGTGGGAGAAACCTTCATGGCTCCTGATGCCACTCCCAAACTTGAGTGCTGCTTGGGCACAAATTCACACTGTGACCCTCAGCATGAGCCCCATGTCAAAGAAAGGCCTGTCAGGACCTGGACCAAGAGCCCGCATATGGGGCTTGCCAAGCCCCTATGCACCCAATCCTCACCAGTGTTTGAGTTTTCCAGTCGCCCCACGTGTACCTGGGCTCTGCTCTGGAATCCCTTTCTTGGAGAGACACATGAGCCAGACAACACGACTCCACCCTTCCCTCAAAATGACCCCAAACTCATGAGGCCCCCGCTTCATGAAGGTGCCATCATGGACACATAATCCAGCCTCAGCCAACGTCTGATCCTCAGCCTGACTTCAGATGCAGGAGATTTTGATTCAGCCTCTGCCGATTGGGCCTGCTCTGCCCTTGGCTCCAATCCTCACCCTAGCTTGTGTTTTCAGACTTCCGTCCTCAAACTCCTGGCCCACAAACCCTCCCTACTGGGAATTCTGGGGCCACACAGAAGCACTCTGCCTGCCTCCCAGGAGAAAAACATTTTCTATGGTGCTGCCCAGAAACCCCAAATGAGGATCAAACTGCTTGGCCCTCGGCAACACCCCAATTGCATAGGCTACCTTAAACACTGATGCTCTGTCGCAAATAGCCTGAGCCCAGACCTTCCAACAGACACCGACACAGCTGGCTGCACTCCTAGGACATTGGACCCGCCACTGCCTTAGGCCACCATCCATTCCCAACCTGGGTTTTCAGTCATCGGATCCTAGACCTTATCTCCAATCCCTGCACAGGGGGGAACCTGATGCACAAATCAGAACCCCTCCTTCCCCATGGCAAGAAAACTTGCTGCTGGCAGTGAGTCAAACCTTCAGTGTAGGAAAAACGACATGGCCCATGAGGCAACGCCCAAGCGTTAGGGCCGCCTTGGGCACAAACACACATTGTGACCCTCAGCGTGAGTACCTTATTCAAGTAACGCCTCTCAGTGACTGGACCAAGAGCCCGCATATGTGGCTTGCCATGCCCATAGGCACCCAGGACTAACTAGATGGTGTGTATTCCAGTTGAGGGAACCCACTGCTGTGCTCTAGAGTCCCTCTCCTGGGGGGTCCCCTGTGGCAGAAAACAGTACTCTTCCCTTCCCACAGAATGAACCCAAACACTTGGGAGCTTGGATAATCCCCCGAGAGTAAGGCACTTCCTCGGCCTCTGAGACAACCCCTACCCTGACCGGACACTGTGAACGCAACACCCAGAGACAAAATCCTGAGTGACTGCCTCCCACTTGCCCTCCTTTGATATCCAGAGGATCTCCCCTCACGGACTGGAGATCAGTCCTGCCATTACCTTGGCCACTAGCTGAGCCAAGTTTGCTTTTTCAGACATCTGTCCCCACAGCCCTGGCAAACACAGCCTCTAGGCTGGGCCCTCTGGAGCCATACCACAGGACCATGCCTGCTCTCTCCTGGGAAACTGTGTCCATTCCTTTGGACACACACCTCCAGAATATGAGAAACCTCAAGGCCCCCGAAAACATCCCACTACTGGGAGGCTCCCTGGACACACAGGGGCATTCCGACACAAGCTGAGCAGGTACCTCCACGAAGGCATGCACACAGATGTCAACAGAGATAGAAGGTTGAGCCGGACAGGCCCTTAGGCCGTAATCTCAACTCTTGCTTTGGGTTCCAGGTGTTACTCCTCAGAGGCTTTGGTTCAAAGAACAGGATATGGGGCTTTCCTGAGGCACTGAACAGAACTCCTCTCGTCTCCACATGGGAAGC
Organism: Mustela nivalis; assembly: GCF_964662115.1. Taxonomy (NCBI): domain Eukaryota; kingdom Metazoa; phylum Chordata; class Mammalia; order Carnivora; family Mustelidae; genus Mustela; species Mustela nivalis. Next base: position 48,784 of record NW_028134215.1, on the reverse strand, counting down.
TTCCCTGTTGGAGCTGTGTCAAACACCTCAGTTTGGAAAACCCTGCAGAGTCCCTGAACCACCTCCACATTCCAAGGTCTCCCAGGCCACCAAGCCACAGTAGGACTCATCTTCAGGAGAGTCCATTTCAACTCTCCCCACTGGGTAGCTCACCCAGGAGCCTGCAGATTGAGCCTGCCTTGTCCTGCCTAAAGAGTGGGAATATGAGGTGGCGTTCCCAGGCATCCATGCTTAGACACCTGCTCTCGAGTCTTTCCGTATGGGGCCTCCTGGAACCATCCAATAGGACTAGACTGTCGTGCAGAAGGAAAGCTTGAGGTTTGGAGTAGTTCACAAATCCCATCGTAGGCAAACCTCCCTGGCTTCATGAAGCCCCCACACCCTTCAGGAAGAGGCCATGCTGGACAAAAACTCTAGCCTGAGGCACGTCTCATAGTTGACATGACCTCAGTGCAGGAGATCTAGATTCAGCCTCTGCAGAGCGGCCCTGCCATGCCCTCGGTCCCAAACCTCACACTCGCTTTTGTTTTCAGACTTCCTTCCTCACACTCCTGGCAAAAAAGCCCTACGGACTAGGAACTCCAGAACCACAACCCAGCCCAGTGTCTGCCCAACGGATGAAAAACGTTTTCCTGTGGGGCTCTCCAGAAAATCCAGAGGAGGATCAACCTGCTCGGGCCTCGACGGTCCCCGAACTGGATAGGATGCTCTGGGCACTCATGCTCTGTCTGACACAGCCTGAAGCCAGACGTCCAGACAGACAAAGAGACAGCTGGCCGCACACCCAGCACTTCGGACACGCCATGGTCTTATGCCGTCACCTCTTCCTAACCTTGGTTTTCAGATATCTGAACCTAGACATTATATCAATTCTCCACACAGCTGGGTATCGCAAGCACAAAACAGAACTCCTCCATCCCCATGGCTGTCAAGCTTGCTCTTGGCATGGAGTCACACCTTCAGGGTGGGAGAAACCTTCATGGCCCCTGATGCCACGCCCAAACTTGAGTGCTGCTTGGGCACAAATTCACACTGTGACCCTCAGCATGAGCCCCATGTCAAAGAAAGGCCTGTCAGGACCTGGACCAAGAGCCCTCATATGGGGCTTGCCAAGCCCCTATGCACCCAATCCTCACCAGTGTTTGAGTTTTCCAGTCGCCCCACGTGTACCTGGGCTCTGCTCTGGAATCCCTTTCTTGGAGAGACACATGAGCCAGACAACACAACTCCACCCTTCCCTCAAAATGTCCCCAAACTCTTAGGAGCTGGGACAAATCCCCAGAGAGGGATACTCGTCCACAGTCCCTGAGGCCACCGCTCCAATCCACGGCTATCCCGGACACAACATCCAGAGACAAAAGACTGAAGGAACGCCTTCCACTCGCCCTTGTTTCAGAGGCCCAGGAGTTCCCTCTCGGGCTGTACATCCGGCCTGTCATACCCTAGGCGCCACTCATAAGCTGACTTTGTGTTTTAAGACTTCTGTGCCCACAGCATGGACCCACACAACCTCCAGGCTAGGGCCTCTGAAGCCACAGCGAAAGATTGTGCCGGCCCTCTCTAAGGAAAGTGTGTCCAATCCATTGACCACAACCCTACAGTTTAGGGAAAAGCTCCAAGGCCCCTGAGGCCATCAATAAGTAGGCCACCCTGGACTAAGAGGGGCTCTCTGACACCAGCAGAGCAACTATCTCCACTTAGATTCTCAGACAGTGTCCCCAGAGACAGAAGGTTGAAATGAACAGGCCCCCAGGCCCTAATATGAACCTTAGCTTTGTTTCCATGTGTCCGTTCTCAGAGGACTGTTTTCGTAGACCAGCACATGGGGCTTTTCTGAGGCACCAAACCAAGCATCTCTCGTCTCCACATGGGCAGCTTTCTTACTGGGGATGTATCAAACCCTTCAGATAGGAGAGTTCCGCAAGGCCACCCAACAACCAGCACATTCCAAGGTCTCCATGGACCAAAACGCACATTATGACGCATCCTCAGAAGGGGCCATTTCAACTCAGCCCCCTGGGTAGCGTGACCCAGAGGCAGCAGATCAAACATATCTTGTCGCTAATGGCCAATTGGAATGCGAGGAATGCTGTACAGGGATCCATCCTTCGAACCCTGCTCTCCAGTCCTTCCATATGGTATGTCCTGGAGCCATGCAACAGGACTCGAATGTCCCTCAGAAGGAAACCTTGTGGTTTGGGGCAACCTCCAAACTCAGTGTGGGAAAACTTCCTTGGCCTCATGAGGCCCCCACTTCATGAAGATGCCATCATGGACACATACTCCAGCCTCAGCCAACGTCTGATCCTCAGCCTGACTTCAGATGCAGGAGATTTTGATTCAGCCTCTGCCGATTGGGCCTGCTCTGCCCTTGGCTCCAATCCTCACCCTAGCTTGTGTTTTCAGACTTCCGTCCTCACACTCCTGGCCCACAAACCCTCCCTACTGGGAATTCTGGGGCCACACAGAAGCACTCTGCCTGCCTCCCAGGAGAAAAACATTTTCTATGGTGCTGCCCAGAAACCCCAAATGAGGATCAAACTGCTTGGCCCTCGGCAACACCCCAATTGCATAGGCTACCTTAAACACTGATGCTCTGTCGCAAATAGCCTGAGCCCAGACCTTCCAACAGACACCGACACAGCTGGCTGCACTCCTAGGACATTGGACCCGCCACTGCCTTAGGCCACCATCCATTCCCAACCTGGGTTTTCAGTCATCGGATCCTAGACCTTATCTCCAATCCCTGCACAGGGGGGAACCTGATGCACAAATCAGAACCCCTCCTTCCCCATGGCAAGAAAACTTGCTGCTGGCAGTGAGTCAAACCTTCAGTGTAGGAAAAACGACATGGCCCATGAGGCAACGCCCAAGCGTTAGGGCCGCCTTGGGCACAAACACACATTGTGACCCTCAGCGTGAGTACCTTATCAAGTAACGCCTCTCAGTGACTGGACCAAGAGCCCGCATATGTGGCTTGCCATGCCCATAGGCACCCAGGACTAACTAGATGGTGTGTATTCCAGTTGAGGGAACCCACTGCTGTGCTCTAGAGTCCCTCTCCTGGGGGGTCCCCTCTGGCAGAAAACAGTACTCTTCCCTTCCCACAGAATGAACCCAAACACTTGGGAGCTTGGATAATCCCCCGAGAGTAAGGCACTTCCTCGGCCTCTGAGACAACCCCTACCCTGACCGGACACTGTGAACGCAACACCCAGAGACAAAATCCTGAGTGACTGCCTCCCACTTGCCCTCCTTTGATATCCAGAGGATCTCCCCTCACGGACTGGAGATCAGTCCTGCCATTACCTTGGCCACTAGCTGAGCCAAGTTTGCTTTTTCAGACATCTGTCCCCACAGCCCTGGCAAACACAGCCTCTAGGCTGGGCCCTCTGGAGCCATACCACAGGACCATGCCTGCTCTCTCCTGGGAAACTGTGTCCATTCCTTTGGACACACACCTCCAGAATATGAGAAACCTCAAGGCCCCCGAAAACATCCCACTACTGGGAGGCTCCCTGGACACACAGGGGCATTCCGACACAAGCTGAGCAGGTACCTCCACGAAGGCATGCACACAGATGTCAACAGAGATAGAAGGTTGAGCCGGACAGGCCCTTAGGCCGTAATCTCAACTCTTGCTTTGGGTTCCAGGTGTTACTCCTCAGAGGCTTTGGTTCAAAGAACAGGATATGGGGCTTTCCTGAGGCACTGAACAGAACTCCTCTCGTCTCCACATGGGAAGCTTCCCTGTTGGAGCTGTGTCAAACACCTCAGTTTGGAAAACCCTGCAGAGTCCCTGAACCACCTCCACATTCCAAGGTCTCCCAGGCCACCAAGCCACAGTAGGACTCATCTTCAGGAGAGTCCATTTCAACTCTCCCCACTGGGTAGCTCACCCAGGAGCCTGCAGATTGAGCCTGCCTTGTCCTGCCTAAAGAGTGGGAATATGAGGTGGCGTTCCCAGGCATCCATGCTTAGACACCTGCTCTCGAGTCTTTCCGTATGGGGCCTCCTGGAACCATCCAATAGGACTAGACTGTCGTGCAGAAGGAAAGCTTGAGGTTTGGAGTAGTTCACAAATCCCATCGTAGGCAAACCTCCCTGGCTTCATGAAGCCCCCACACCCTTCAGGAAGAGGCCATGCTGGACAAAAACTCTAGCCTGAGGCACGTCTCATAGTTGACATGACCTCAGTGCAGGAGATCTAGATTCAGCCTCTGCAGAGCGGCCCTGCCATGCCCTCGGTCCCAAACCTCACACTCGCTTTTGTTTTCAGACTTCCTTCCTCACACTCCTGGCAAAAAAGCCCTACGGACTAGGAACTCCAGAACCACAACCCAGCCCAGTGTCTGCCCAACGGATGAAAAACGTTTTCCTGTGGGGCTCTCCAGAAAATCCAGAGGAGGATCAACCTGCTCGGGCCTCGACGGTCCCCGAACTGGATAGGATGCTCTGGGCACTCATGCTCTGTCTGACACAGCCTGAAGCCAGACGTCCAGACAGACAAAGAGACAGCTGGCCGCACACCCAGCACTTCGGACACGCCATGGTCTTATGCCGTCACCTCTTCCTAACCTTGGTTTTCAGATATCTGAACCTAGACATTATATCAATTCTCCACACAGCTGGGTATCGCAAGCACAAAACAGAACTCCTCCATCCCCATGGCTGTCAAGCTTGCTCTTGGCATGGAGTCACACCTTCAGGGTGGGAGAAACCTTCATGGCCCCTGATGCCACGCCCAAACTTGAGTGCTGCTTGGGCACAAATTCACACTGTGACCCTCAGCATGAGCCCCATGTCAAAGAAAGGCCTGTCAGGACCTGGACCAAGAGCCCTCATATGGGGCTTGCCAAGCCCCTATGCACCCAATCCTCACCAGTGTTTGAGTTTTCCAGTCGCCCCACGTGTACCTGGGCTCTGCTCTGGAATCCCTTTCTTGGAGAGACACATGAGCCAGACAACACAACTCCACCCTTCCCTCAAAATGTCCCCAAACTCTTAGGAGCTGGGACAAATCCCCAGAGAGGGATACTCGTCCACAGTCCCTGAGGCCACCGCTCCAATCCACGGCTATCCCGGACACAACATCCAGAGACAAAAGACTGAAGGAACGCCTTCCACTCGCCCTTGTTTCAGAGGCCCAGGAGTTCCCTCTCGGGCTGTACATCCGGCCTGTCATACCCTAGGCGCCACTCATAAGCTGACTTTGTGTTTTAAGACTTCTGTGCCCACAGCATGGACCCACACAACCTCCAGGCTAGGGCCTCTGAAGCCACAGCGAAAGATTGTGCCGGCCCTCTCTAAGGAAAGTGTGTCCAATCCATTGACCACAACCCTACAGTTTAGGGAAAAGCTCCAAGGCCCCTGAGGCCATCAATAAGTAGGCCACCCTGGACTAAGAGGGGCTCTCTGACACCAGCAGAGCAACTATCTCCACTTAGATTCTCAGACAGTGTCCCCAGAGACAGAAGGTTGAAATGAACAGGCCCCCAGGCCCTAATATGAACCTTAGCTTTGTTTCCATGTGTCCGTTCTCAGAGGACTGTTTTCGTAGACCAGCACATGGGGCTTTTCTGAGGCACCAAACCAAGCATCTCTCGTCTCCACATGGGCAGCTTTCTTACTGGGGATGTATCAAACCCTTCAGGTAGGAGAGTTCCGCAAGGCCACCCAACAACCAGCACATTCCAAGGTCTCCATGGACCAAAACGCACATTATGACGCATCCTCAGAAGGGGCCATTTCAACTCAGCCCCCTGGGTAGCGTGACCCAGAGGCAGCAGATCAAACATATCTTGTCGCTAATGGCCAATTGGAATGCGAGGAATGCTGTACAGGGATCCATCCTTCGAACCCTGCTCTCCAGTCCTTCCATATGGTATGTCCTGGAGCCATGCAACAGGACTCGAATGTCCCTCAGAAGGAAACCTTGTGGTTTGGGGCAACCTCCAAACTCAGTGTGGGAAAACTTCCTTGGCCTCATGAGGCCCCCACTTCATGAAGATGCCATCATGGACACATACTCCAGCCTCAGCCAACGTCTGATCCTCAGCCTGACTTCAGATGCAGGATATTTTGATTCAGCCTCTGCAGAGTGTGCCTGCTCTGCCCTGGGCTCCAATCCTCACCCTAGCTTGTGTTTTCAGACTTCCGTCCTCACACTCCTGGCCCACAAACCCTCCCTACTGGGAATTCTGGGGCCACACTGAAGCACTCTGCCTGCCTCCCAGGAGAAAAACATTGTCTATGGTGCTGCCCAGAAACCCCAAATGAGGATCAAACTGCTTGGCCCTCGGCAACACCCCAATTGCATAGGCTACCTTAAACACTGATGCTCTGTCGCAAATAGCCTGAGCCCAGACCTTCCAACAGACACCGACACAGCTGGCTGCACTCCTAGGACATTGGACCCGCCACTGCCTTAGGCCACCATCCATTCCCAACCTGGGTTTTCAGTCATCGGATCCTAGACCTTATCTCCAATCCCTGCACAGGGGGGAACCTGATGCACAAATCAGAACCCCTCCTTCCCCATGGCAAGAAAACTTGCTGCTGGCAGTGAGTCAAACCTTCAGTGTAGGAAAAACGACATGGCCCATGAGGCAACGCCCAAGCGTTAGGGCCGCCTTGGGCACAAACACACATTGTGACCCTCAGCGTGAGTACCTTATTCAAGTAACGCCTCTCAGTGACTGGACCAAGAGCCCGCATATGTGGCTTGCCATGCCCATAGGCACCCAGGACTAACTAGATGGTGTGTATTCCAGTTGAGGGAACCCACTGCTGTGCTCTAGAGTCCCTCTCCTGGGGGGTCCCCTGTGGCAGAAAACAGTACTCTTCCCTTCCCACAGAATGAACCCAAACACTTGGGAGCTTGGACAATCCCCCGAGAGGAAGGCTCTTCCTCGGCCTCTGAGACAACCCCTACCCTGACCGGACACGGTGAACGCAACACCCAGAGACAAAATCCTGAGTGACTGCCTCCCACTTGCCCTCCTTTGATATCCAGAGGATCTCCCCTCACGGACTGGAGATCAGTCCTGCCATTACCTTGGCCACTAGCTGAGCCAAGTTTGCTTTTTCAGACATCTGTCCCCACAGCCCTGGCAAACACAGCCTCTAGGCTGGGTCCTCTGGAGCCATACCACAGGACCATGCCTGCTCTCTCCTGGGAAACTGTGTCCATTCCTTTGGACACACACCTCCAGAATATGAGAAACCTCAAGGCCCCCGAGGACATTCCACTACTGGGAGCCTCCCTGGACACACAGGGGCATTCCGACACAAGCTGAGCAGCTACCTCCACGAAGGCATGCAAACAGATGTCAACAGAGATAGAAGGTTGAGCCGGACAGGCCCTTAGGCCATAATCTCAACTCTTACTTTGGGTTCCAGGTGTTACTCCTCAGAGGCTTTGGTTCGAAGAACAGGATATGGTTCTTTCCTGAGGCACTGAACAGAACTCCTCTTGACTCCACATGGGAAGCTTCCTTGTTGGAGCTGTGTCAAACACCTCAGTTTGGAAAACCCTGCAGAGTTCCTGAGCCACCTCCACATTCCAAGGTCTCCCAGGCCACCAAGCCACAGTAGGACTCATCTTCAGGAGAGTCCATTTCAACTCTCCCCTCTGGGTAGCTCACCCAGGAGCCTGCAGATTGAGCCTGCCTTGTCCTGACTAAAGAGTGGGAATATGAGGTGGCGTTCCCAGGCATCCATGCTTAGACACCTGCTCTCGAGTCTTTCCGTATGGGGCCTCCTGGAACCATCCAATAGGACTCGACTGTCGTGCAGAAGGAAACCTTGAGGTTTGGAGTAGTTCACAAATCCCATCGTAGGCAAACCTCCTTGGCCTAAAGAAGCCCTCACCCTTCAGGAAGAGGCCATGCTGGACAAAAACTCTAGCCTGAGGCACGTCTCATAGTTGACATGACCTCAGTGCAGGAGATCTCGATTCAGCCTCTGCAGAGTGGGCCTGCCGTGCCCTCGGTCCCAAACCTCACGCTACCTTGTGTTTTCAGACTTCCTTCCTCACACTCCTGGCTAACAAGCCCTCCGGACCAGAAAGTCCAGAACCAAAACCCAGCCCAGTGTCTGCCCAAAGGAAGAAAAACGTTTCCCTGTGGGGCTCTCCAGAAAACCCAGATGAGGATCAACCTGCTCGGGCCTCGACGGTCCCCGAACTGGATAGGATGCTCTGGGCACTCATGCTCTGTCTGACACAGCCTGAAGCCAGACGTCCAGACAGACAAGGAGACAGATGGCCGCACACCCAGCACTTCGGACACGCCATGGTCTTATGCCGTCACCTCTTCCTAACCTTGGTTTTCAGATATCTGAACCTAGACATTATATCAATTCTCCACACAGCTGGGTATCGCAAGCACAAAACAGAACTCCTCCATCCCCATGGCTGTCAAGCTTGCTCTTGGCATGGAGTCACACCTTCAGGGTGGGAGAAACCTTCATGGCCCCTGATGCCACGCCCAAACTTGAGTGCTGCTTGGGCACAAATTCACACTGTGACCCTCAGCATGAGCCCCATGTCAAAGAAAGGCCTGTCAGGACCTGGACCAAGAGCCCTCATATGGGGCTTGCCAAGCCCCTATGCACCCAATCCTCACCAGTGTTTGAGTTTTCCAGTCGCCCCACGTGTACCTGGGCTCTGCTCTGGAATCCCTTTCTTGGAGAGACACATGAGCCAGACAACACAACTCCACCCTTCCCTCAAAATGTCCCCAAACTCTTAGGAGCTGGGACAAATCCCCAGAGAGGGATACTCGTCCACAGTCCCTGAGGCCACCGCTCCAATCCACGGCTATCCCGGACACAACATCCAGAGACAAAAGACTGAAGGAACGCCTTCCACTCGCCCTTGTTTCAGAGGCCCAGGAGTTCCCTCTCGGGCTGTACATCCGGCCTGTCATACCCTAGGCGCCACTCATAAGCTGACTTTGTGTTTTAAGACTTCTGTGCCCACAGCATGGACCCACACAACCTCCAGGCTAGGGCCTCTGAAGCCACAGCGAAAGATTGTGCCGGCCCTCTCTAAGGAAAGTGTGTCCAATCCATTGACCACAACCCTACAGTTTAGGGAAAAGCTCCAAGGCCCCTGAGGCCATCAATAAGTAGGCCACCCTGGACTAAGAGGGGCTCTCTGACACCAGCAGAGCAACTATCTCCACTTAGATTCTCAGACAGTGTCCCCAGAGACAGAAGGTTGAAATGAACAGGCCCCCAGGCCCTAATATGAACCTTAGCTTTGTTTCCATGTGTCCGTTCTCAGAGGACTGTTTTCGTAGACCAGCACATGGGGCTTTTCTGAGGCACCAAACCAAGCATCTCTCGTCTCCACATGGGCAGCTTTCTTACTGGGGATGTATCAAACCCTTCAGGTAGGAGAGTTCCGCAAGGCCACCCAACAACCAGCACATTCCAAGGTCTCCATGGACCAAAACGCACATTATGACGCATCCTCAGAAGGGGCCATTTCAACTCAGCCCCCTGGGTAGCGTGACCCAGAGGCAGCAGATCAAACATATCTTGTCGCTAATGGCCAATTGGAATGCGAGGAATGCTGTACAGGGATCCATCCTTCGAACCCTGCTCTCCAGTCCTTCCATATGGTATGTCCTGGAGCCATGCAACAGGACTCGAATGTCCCTCAGAAGGAAACCTTGTGGTTTGGGGCAACCTCCAAACTCAGTGTGGGAAAACTTCCTTGGCCTCATGAGGCCCCCACTTCATGAAGATGCCATCATGGACACATACTCCAGCCTCAGCCAACGTCTGATCCTCAGCCTGACTTCAGATGCAGGATATTTTGATTCAGCCTCTGCAGAGTGTGCCTGCTCTGCCCTGGGCTCCAATCCTCACCCTAGCTTGTGTTTTCAGACTTCCGTCCTCACACTCCTGGCCCACAAACCCTCCCTACTGGGAATTCTGGGGCCACACTGAAGCACTCTGCCTGCCTCCCAGGAGAAAAACATTGTCTATGGTGCTGCCCAGAAACCCCAAATGAGGATCAAACTGCTTGGCCCTCGGCAACACCCCAATTGCATAGGCTACCTTAAACACTGATGCTCTGTCGCAAATAGCCTGAGCCCAGACCTTCCAACAGACACCGACACAGCTGGCTGCACTCCTAGGACATTGGACCCGCCACTGCCTTAGGCCACCATCCATTCCCAACCTGGGTTTTCAGTCATCGGATCCTAGACCTTATCTCCAATCCCTGCACAGGGGGGAACCTGATGCACAAATCAGAACCCCTCCTTCCCCATGGCAAGAAAACTTGCTGCTGGCAGTGAGTCAAACCTTCAGTGTAGGAAAAACGACATGGCCCATGAGGCAACGCCCAAGCGTTAGGGCCGCCTTGGGCACAAACACACATTGTGACCCTCAGCGTGAGTACCTTATTCAAGTAACGCCTCTCAGTGACTGGACCAAGAGCCCGCATATGTGGCTTGCCATGCCCATAGGCACCCAGGACTAACTAGATGGTGTGTATTCCAGTTGAGGGAACCCACTGCTGTGCTCTAGAGTCCCTCTCCTGGGGGGTCCCCTGTGGCAGAAAACAGTACTCTTCCCTTCCCACAGAATGAACCCAAACACTTGGGAGCTTGGACAATCCCCCGAGAGGAAGGCTCTTCCTCGGCCTCTGAGACAACCCCTACCCTGACCGGACACGGTGAACGCAACACCCAGAGACAAAATCCTGAGTGACTGCCTCCCACTTGCCCTCCTTTGATATCCAGAGGATCTCCCCTCACGGACTGGAGATCAGTCCTGCCATTACCTTGGCCACTAGCTGAGCCAAGTTTGCTTTTTCAGACATCTGTCCCCACAGCCCTGGCAAACACAGCCTCTAGGCTGGGTCCTCTGGAGCCATACCACAGGACCATGCCTGCTCTCTCCTGGGAAACTGTGTCCATTCCTTTGGACACACACCTCCAGAATATGAGAAACCTCAAGGCCCCCGAGGACATTCCACTACTGGGAGCCTCCCTGGACACACAGGGGCATTCCGACACAAGCTGAGCAGCTACCTCCACGAAGGCATGCAAACAGATGTCAACAGAGATAGAAGGTTGAGCCGGACAGGCCCTTAGGCCATAATCTCAACTCTTACTTTGGGTTCCAGGTGTTACTCCTCAGAGGCTTTGGTTCGAAGAACAGGATATGGTTCTTTCCTGAGGCACTGAACAGAACTCCTCTTGACTCCACATGGGAAGCTTCCTTGTTGGAGCTGTGTCAAACACCTCAGTTTGGAAAACCCTGCAGAGTTCCTGAGCCACCTCCACATTCCAAGGTCTCCCAGGCCACCAAGCCACAGTAGGACTCATCTTCAGGAGAGTCCATTTCAACTCTCCCCTCTGGGTAGCTCACCCAGGAGCCTGCAGATTGAGCCTGCCTTGTCCTGACTAAAGAGTGGGAATATGAGGTGGCGTTCCCAGGCATCCATGCTTAGACACCTGCTCTCGAGTCTTTCCGTATGGGGCCTCCTGGAACCATCCAATAGGACTCGACTGTCGTGCAGAAGGAAACCTTGAGGTTTGGAGTAGTTCACAAATCCCATCGTAGGCAAACCTCCTTGGCCTAAAGAAGCCCTCACCCTTCAGGAAGAGGCCATGCTGGACAAAAACTCTAGCCTGAGGCACGTCTCATAGTTGACATGACCTCAGTGCAGGAGATCTCGATTCAGCCTCTGCAGAGTGGGCCTGCCGTGCCCTCGGTCCCAAACCTCACGCTACCTTGTGTTTTCAGACTTCCTTCCTCACACTCCTGGCTAACAAGCCCTCCGGACCAGAAAGTCCAGAACCAAAACCCAGCCCAGTGTCTGCCCAAAGGAAGAAAAACGTTTCCCTGTGGGGCTCTCCAGAAAACCCAGATGAGGATCAACCTGCTCGGGCCTCGACGGTCCCCGAACTGGATAGGATGCTCTGGGCACTCATGCTCTGTCTGACACAGCCTGAAGCCAGACGTCCAGACAGACAAGGAGACAGATGGCCGCACACCCAGCACTTCGGACACGCCATGGTCTTATGCCGTCACCTCTTCCTAACCTTGGTTTTCAGATATCTGAACCTAGACATTATATCAATTCTCCACACAGCTGGGTATCGCAAGCACAAAACAGAACTCCTCCTTCCCCATGGCTGTCAAGCTTGCTCTTGGCATGGAGTCACACCTTCAGGGTGGGAGAAACCTTCATGGCTCCTGATGCCACTCCCAAACTTGAGTGCTGCTTGGGCACAAATTCACACTGTGACCCTCAGCATGAGCCCCATGTCAAAGAAAGGCCTGTCAGGACCTGGACCAAGAGCCCGCATATGGGGCTTGCCAAGCCCCTATGCACCCAATCCTCACCAGTGTTTGAGTTTTCCAGTCGCCCCACGTGTACCTGGGCTCTGCTCTGGAATCCCTTTCTTGGAGAGACACATGAGCCAGACAACACGACTCCACCCTTCCCTCAAAATGACCCCAAACTCATGAGGCCCCCGCTTCATGAAGGTGCCATCATGGACACATAATCCAGCCTCAGCCAACGTCTGATCCTCAGCCTGACTTCAGATGCAGGAGATTTTGATTCAGCCTCTGCCGATTGGGCCTGCTCTGCCCTTGGCTCCAATCCTCACCCTAGCTTGTGTTTTCAGACTTCCGTCCTCAAACTCCTGGCCCACAAACCCTCCCTACTGGGAATTCTGGGGCCACACAGAAGCACTCTGCCTGCCTCCCAGGAGAAAAACATTTTCTATGGTGCTGCCCAGAAACCCCAAATGAGGATCAAACTGCTTGGCCCTCGGCAACACCCCAATTGCATAGGCTACCTTAAACACTGATGCTCTGTCGCAAATAGCCTGAGCCCAGACCTTCCAACAGACACCGACACAGCTGGCTGCACTCCTAGGACATTGGACCCGCCACTGCCTTAGGCCACCATCCATTCCCAACCTGGGTTTTCAGTCATCGGATCCTAGACCTTATCTCCAATCCCTGCACAGGGGGGAACCTGATGCACAAATCAGAACCCCTCCTTCCCCATGGCAAGAAAACTTGCTGCTGGCAGTGAGTCAAACCTTCAGTGTAGGAAAAACGACATGGCCCATGAGGCAACGCCCAAGCGTTAGGGCCGCCTTGGGCACAAACACACATTGTGACCCTCAGCGTGAGTACCTTATTCAAGTAACGCCTCTCAGTGACTGGACCAAGAGCCCGCATATGTGGCTTGCCATGCCCATAGGCACCCAGGACTAACTAGATGGTGTGTATTCCAGTTGAGGGAACCCACTGCTGTGCTCTAGAGTCCCTCTCCTGGGGGGTCCCCTGTGGCAGAAAACAGTACTCTTCCCTTCCCACAGAATGAACCCAAACACTTGGGAGCTTGGATAATCCCCCGAGAGTAAGGCACTTCCTCGGCCTCTGAGACAACCCCTACCCTGACCGGACACTGTGAACGCAACACCCAGAGACAAAATCCTGAGTGACTGCCTCCCACTTGCCCTCCTTTGATATCCAGAGGATCTCCCCTCACGGACTGGAGATCAGTCCTGCCATTACCTTGGCCACTAGCTGAGCCAAGTTTGCTTTTTCAGACATCTGTCCCCACAGCCCTGGCAAACACAGCCTCTAGGCTGGGCCCTCTGGAGCCATACCACAGGACCATGCCTGCTCTCTCCTGGGAAACTGTGTCCATTCCTTTGGACACACACCTCCAGAATATGAGAAACCTCAAGGCCCCCGAAAACATCCCACTACTGGGAGGCTCCCTGGACACACAGGGGCATTCCGACACAAGCTGAGCAGGTACCTCCACGAAGGCATGCACACAGATGTCAACAGAGATAGAAGGTTGAGCCGGACAGGCCCTTAGGCCGTAATCTCAACTCTTGCTTTGGGTTCCAGGTGTTACTCCTCAGAGGCTTTGGTTCAAAGAACAGGATATGGGGCTTTCCTGAGGCACTGAACAGAACTCCTCTCGTCTCCACATGGGAAGCTTCCCTGTTGGAGCTGTGTCAAACACCTCAGTTTGGAAAACCCTGCAGAGTCCCTGAACCACCTCCACATTCCAAGGTCTCCCAGGCCACCAAGCCACAGTAGGACTCATCTTCAGGAGAGTCCATTTCAACTCTCCCCTCTGGGTAGCTCACCCAGGAGCCTGCAGATTGAGCCTGCCTTGTCCTGCCTAAAGAGTGGGAATATGAGGTGGCGTTCCCAGGCATCCATGCTTAGACACCTGCTCTCGAGTCTTTCCGTATGGGGCCTCCTGGAACCATCCAATAGGACTAGACTGTCGTGCAGAAGGAAAGCTTGAGGTTTGGAGTAGTTCACAAATCCCATCGTAGGCAAACCTCCCTGGCTTCATGAAGCCCCCACACCCTTCAGGAAGAGGCCATGCTGGACAAAAACTCTAGCCTGAGGCACGTCTCATAGTTGACATGACCTCAGTGCAGGAGATCTAGATTCAGCCTCTGCAGAGCGGCCCTGCCATGCCCTCGGTCCCAAACCTCACACTCGCTTTTGTTTTCAGACTTCCTTCCTCACACTCCTGGCAAAAAAGCCCTACGGACTAGGAACTCCAGAACCACAACCCAGCCCAGTGTCTGCCCAACGGATGAAAAACGTTTTCCTGTGGGGCTCTCCAGAACATCCAGAGGAGGATCAACCTGCTCGGGCCTCGACGGTCCCCGAACTGGATAGGATGCTCTGGGCACTCATGCTCTGTCTGACACAGCCTGAAGCCAGACGTCCAGACAGACAAAGAGACAGCTGGCCGCACACCCAGCACTTCGGACACGCCATGGTCTTATGCCGTCACCTCTTCCTAACCTTGGTTTTCAGATATCTGAACCTAGACATTATATCAATTCTCCACACAGCTGGGTATCGCAAGCACAAAACAGAACTCCTCCATCCCCATGGCTGTCAAGCTTGCTCTTGGCATGGAGTCACACCTTCAGGGTGGGAGAAACCTTCATGGCCCCTGATGCCACGCCCAAACTTGAGTGCTGCTTGGGCACAAATTCACACTGTGACCCTCAGCATGAGCCCCATGTCAAAGAAAGGCCTGTCAGGACCTGGACCAAGAGCCCTCATATGGGGCTTGCCAAGCCCCTATGCACCCAATCCTCACCAGTGTTTGAGTTTTCCAGTCGCCCCACGTGTACCTGGGCTCTGCTCTGGAATCCCTTTCTTGGAGAGACACATGAGCCAGACAACACAACTCCACCCTTCCCTCAAAATGTCCCCAAACTCTTAGGAGCTGGGACAAATCCCCAGAGAGGGATACTCGTCCACAGTCCCTGAGGCCACCGCTCCAATCCACGGCTATCCCGGACACAACATCCAGAGACAAAAGACTGAAGGAACGCCTTCCACTCGCCCTTGTTTCAGAGGCCCAGGAGTTCCCTCTCGGGCTGTACATCCGGCCTGTCATACCCTAGGCGCCACTCATAAGCTGACTTTGTGTTTTAAGACTTCTGTGCCCACAGCATGGACCCACACAACCTCCAGGCTAGGGCCTCTGAAGCCACAGCGAAAGATTGTGCCGGCCCTCTCTAAGGAAAGTGTGTCCAATCCATTGACCACAACCCTACAGTTTAGGGAAAAGCTCCAAGGCCCCTGAGGCCATCAATAAGTAGGCCACCCTGGACTAAGAGGGGCTCTCTGACACCAGCAGAGCAACTATCTCCACTTAGATTCTCAGACAGTGTCCCCAGAGACAGAAGGTTGAAATGAACAGGCCCCCAGGCCCTAATATGAACCTTAGCTTTGTTTCCATGTGTCCGTTCTCAGAGGACTGTTTTCGTAGACCAGCACATGGGGCTTTTCTGAGGCACCAAACCAAGCATCTCTCGTCTCCACATGGGCAGCTTTCTTACTGGGGATGTATCAAACCCTTCAGGTAGGAGAGTTCCGCAAGGCCACCCAACAACCAGCACATTCCAAGGTCTCCATGGACCAAAACGCACATTATGACGCATCCTCAGAAGGGGCCATTTCAACTCAGCCCCCTGGGTAGCGTGACCCAGAGGCAGCAGATCAAACATATCTTGTCGCTAATGGCCAATTGGAATGCGAGGAATGCTGTACAGGGATCCATCCTTCGAACCCTGCTCTCCAGTCCTTCCATATGGTATGTCCTGGAGCCATGCAACAGGACTCGAATGTCCCTCAGAAGGAAACCTTGTGGTTTGGGGCAACCTCCAAACTCAGTGTGGGAAAACTTCCTTGGCCTCATGAGGCCCCCACTTCATGAAGATGCCATCATGGACACATACTCCAGCCTCAGCCAACGTCTGATCCTCAGCCTGACTTCAGATGCAGGATATTTTGATTCAGCCTCTGCAGAGTGTGCCTGCTCTGCCCTGGGCTCCAATCCTCACCCTAGCTTGTGTTTTCAGACTTCCGTCCTCACACTCCTGGCCCACAAACCCTCCCTACTGGGAATTCTGGGGCCACACTGAAGCACTCTGCCTGCCTCCCAGGAGAAAAACATTGTCTATGGTGCTGCCCAGAAACCCCAAATGAGGATCAAACTGCTTGGCCCTCGGCAACACCCCAATTGCATAGGCTACCTTAAACACTGATGCTCTGTCGCAAATAGCCTGAGCCCAGACCTTCCAACAGACACCGACACAGCTGGCTGCACTCCTAGGACATTGGACCCGCCACTGCCTTAGGCCACCATCCATTCCCAACCTGGGTTTTCAGTCATCGGATCCTAGACCTTATCTCCAATCCCTGCACAGGGGGGAACCTGATGCACAAATCAGAACCCCTCCTTCCCCATGGCAAGAAAACTTGCTGCTGGCAGTGAGTCAAACCTTCAGTGTAGGAAAAACGACATGGCCCATGAGGCAACGCCCAAGCGTTAGGGCCGCCTTGGGCACAAACACACATTGTGACCCTCAGCGTGAGTACCTTATTCAAGTAACGCCTCTCAGTGACTGGACCAAGAGCCCGCATATGTGGCTTGCCATGCCCATAGGCACCCAGGACTAACTAGATGGTGTGTATTCCAGTTGAGGGAACCCACTGCTGTGCTCTAGAGTCCCTCTCCTGGGGGGTCCCCTGTGGCAGAAAACAGTACTCTTCCCTTCCCACAGAATGAACCCAAACACTTGGGAGCTTGGACAATCCCCCGAGAGGAAGGCTCTTCCTCGGCCTCTGAGACAACCCCTACCCTGACCGGACACGGTGAACGCAACACCCAGAGACAAAATCCTGAGTGACTGCCTCCCACTTGCCCTCCTTTGATATCCAGAGGATCTCCCCTCACGGACTGGAGATCAGTCCTGCCATTACCTTGGCCACTAGCTGAGCCAAGTTTGCTTTTTCAGACATCTGTCCCCACAGCCCTGGCAAACACAGCCTCTAGGCTGGGTCCTCTGGAGCCATACCACAGGACCATGCCTGCTCTCTCCTGGGAAACTGTGTCCATTCCTTTGGACACACACCTCCAGAATATGAGAAACCTCAAGGCCCCCGAGGACATTCCACTACTGGGAGCCTCCCTGGACACACAGGGGCATTCCGACACAAGCTGAGCAGCTACCTCCACGAAGGCATGCAAACAGATGTCAACAGAGATAGAAGGTTGAGCCGGACAGGCCCTTAGGCCATAATCTCAACTCTTACTTTGGGTTCCAGGTGTTACTCCTCAGAGGCTTTGGTTCGAAGAACAGGATATGGTTCTTTCCTGAGGCACTGAACAGAACTCCTCTTGACTCCACATGGGAAGCTTCCTTGTTGGAGCTGTGTCAAACACCTCAGTTTGGAAAACCCTGCAGAGTTCCTGAGCCACCTCCACATTCCAAGGTCTCCCAGGCCACCAAGCCACAGTAGGACTCATCTTCAGGAGAGTCCATTTCAACTCTCCCCTCTGGGTAGCTCACCCAGGAGCCTGCAGATTGAGCCTGCCTTGTCCTGACTAAAGAGTGGGAATATGAGGTGGCGTTCCCAGGCATCCATGCTTAGACACCTGCTCTCGAGTCTTTCCGTATGGGGCCTCCTGGAACCATCCAATAGGACTCGACTGTCGTGCAGAAGGAAACCTTGAGGTTTGGAGTAGTTCACAAATCCCATCGTAGGCAAACCTCCTTGGCCTAAAGAAGCCCTCACCCTTCAGGAAGAGGCCATGCTGGACAAAAACTCTAGCCTGAGGCACGTCTCATAGTTGACATGACCTCAGTGCAGGAGATCTCGATTCAGCCTCTGCAGAGTGGGCCTGCCGTGCCCTCGGTCCCAAACCTCACGCTACCTTGTGTTTTCAGACTTCCTTCCTCACACTCCTGGCTAACAAGCCCTCCGGACCAGAAAGTCCAGAACCAAAACCCAGCCCAGTGTCTGCCCAAAGGAAGAAAAACGTTTCCCTGTGGGGCTCTCCAGAAAACCCAGATGAGGATCAACCTGCTCGGGCCTCGACGGTCCCCGAACTGGATAGGATGCTCTGGGCACTCATGCTCTGTCTGACACAGCCTGAAGCCAGACGTCCAGACAGACAAGGAGACAGATGGCCGCACACCCAGCACTTCGGACACGCCATGGTCTTATGCCGTCACCTCTTCCTAACCTTGGTTTTCAGATATCTGAACCTAGACATTATATCAATTCTCCACACAGCTGGGTATCGCAAGCACAAAACAGAACTCCTCCTTCCCCATGGCTGTCAAGCTTGCTCTTGGCATGGAGTCACACCTTCAGGGTGGGAGAAACCTTCATGGCTCCTGATGCCACTCCCAAACTTGAGTGCTGCTTGGGCACAAATTCACACTGTGACCCTCAGCATGAGCCCCATGTCAAAGAAAGGCCTGTCAGGACCTGGACCAAGAGCCCGCATATGGGGCTTGCCAAGCCCCTATGCACCCAATCCTCACCAGTGTTTGAGTTTTCCAGTCGCCCCACGTGTACCTGGGCTCTGCTCTGGAATCCCTTTCTTGGAGAGACACATGAGCCAGACAACACGACTCCACCCTTCCCTCAAAATGACCCCAAACTCATGAGGCCCCCGCTTCATGAAGGTGCCATCATGGACACATAATCCAGCCTCAGCCAACGTCTGATCCTCAGCCTGACTTCAGATGCAGGAGATTTTGATTCAGCCTCTGCCGATTGGGCCTGCTCTGCCCTTGGCTCCAATCCTCACCCTAGCTTGTGTTTTCAGACTTCCGTCCTCACACTCCTGGCCCACAAACCCTCCCTACTGGGAATTCTGGGGCCACACAGAAGCACTCTGCCTGCCTCCCAGGAGAAAAACATTTTCTATGGTGCTGCCCAGAAACCCCAAATGAGGATCAAACTGCTTGGCCCTCGGCAACACCCCAATTGCATAGGCTACCTTAAACACTGATGCTCTGTCGCAAATAGCCTGAGCCCAGACCTTCCAACAGACACCGACACAGCTGGCTGCACTCCTAGGACATTGGACCCGCCACTGCCTTAGGCCACCATCCATTCCCAACCTGGGTTTTCAGTCATCGGATCCTAGACCTTATCTCCAATCCCTGCACAGGGGGGAACCTGATGCACAAATCAGAACCCCTCCTTCCCCATGGCAAGAAAACTTGCTGCTGGCAGTGAGTCAAACCTTCAGTGTAGGAAAAACGACATGGCCCATGAGGCAACGCCCAAGCGTTAGGGCCGCCTTGGGCACAAACACACATTGTGACCCTCAGCGTGAGTACCTTATTCAAGTAACGCCTCTCAGTGACTGGACCAAGAGCCCGCATATGTGGCTTGCCATGCCCATAGGCACCCAGGACTAACTAGATGGTGTGTATTCCAGTTGAGGGAACCCACTGCTGTGCTCTAGAGTCCCTCTCCTGGGGGGTCCCCTGTGGCAGAAAACAGTACTCTTCCCTTCCCACAGAATGAACCCAAACACTTGGGAGCTTGGATAATCCCCCGAGAGTAAGGCACTTCCTCGGCCTCTGAGACAACCCCTACCCTGACCGGACACTGTGAACGCAACACCCAGAGACAAAATCCTGAGTGACTGCCTCCCACTTGCCCTCCTTTGATATCCAGAGGATCTCCCCTCACGGACTGGAGATCAGTCCTGCCATTACCTTGGCCACTAGCTGAGCCAAGTTTGCTTTTTCAGACATCTGTCCCCACAGCCCTGGCAAACACAGCCTCTAGGCTGGGCCCTCTGGAGCCATACCACAGGACCATGCCTGCTCTCTCCTGGGAAACTGTGTCCATTCCTTTGGACACACACCTCCAGAATATGAGAAACCTCAAGGCCCCCGAAAACATCCCACTACTGGGAGGCTCCCTGGACACACAGGGGCATTCCGACACAAGCTGAGCAGGTACCTCCACGAAGGCATGCACACAGATGTCAACAGAGATAGAAGGTTGAGCCGGACAGGCCCTTAGGCCGTAATCTCAACTCTTGCTTTGGGTTCCAGGTGTTACTCCTCAGAGGCTTTGGTTCAAAGAACAGGATATGGGGCTTTCCTGAGGCACTGAACAGAACTCCTCTCGTCTCCACATGGGAAGCTTCCCTGTTGGAGCTGTGTCAAACACCTCAGTTTGGAAAACCCTGCAGAGTCCCTGAACCACCTCCACATTCCAAGGTCTCCCAGGCCACCAAGCCACAGTAGGACTCATCTTCAGGAGAGTCCATTTCAACTCTCCCCACTGGGTAGCTCACCCAGGAGCCTGCAGATTGAGCCTGCCTTGTCCTGCCTAAAGAGTGGGAATATGAGGTGGCGTTCCCAGGCATCCATGCTTAGACACCTGCTCTCGAGTCTTTCCGTATGGGGCCTCCTGGAACCATCCAATAGGACTAGACTGTCGTGCAGAAGGAAAGCTTGAGGTTTGGAGTAGTTCACAAATCCCATCGTAGGCAAACCTCCCTGGCTTCATGAAGCCCCCACACCCTTCAGGAAGAGGCCATGCTGGACAAAAACTCTAGCCTGAGGCACGTCTCATAGTTGACATGACCTCAGTGCAGGAGATCTAGATTCAGCCTCTGCAGAGCGGCCCTGCCATGCCCTCGGTCCCAAACCTCACACTCGCTTTTGTTTTCAGACTTCCTTCCTCACACTCCTGGCAAAAAAGCCCTACGGACTAGGAACTCCAGAACCACAACCCAGCCCAGTGTCTGCCCAACGGATGAAAAACGTTTTCCTGTGGGGCTCTCCAGAACATCCAGAGGAGGATCAACCTGCTCGGGCCTCGACGGTCCCCGAACTGGATAGGATGCTCTGGGCACTCATGCTCTGTCTGACACAGCCTGAAGCCAGACGTCCAGACAGACAAAGAGACAGCTGGCCGCACACCCAGCACTTCGGACACGCCATGGTCTTATGCCGTCACCTCTTCCTAACCTTGGTTTTCAGATATCTGAACCTAGACATTATATCAATTCTCCACACAGCTGGGTATCGCAAGCACAAAACAGAACTCCTCCATCCCCATGGCTGTCAAGCTTGCTCTTGGCATGGAGTCACACCTTCAGGGTGGGAGAAACCTTCATGGCCCCTGATGCCACGCCCAAACTTGAGTGCTGCTTGGGCACAAATTCACACTGTGACCCTCAGCATGAGCCCCATGTCAAAGAAAGGCCTGTCAGGACCTGGACCAAGAGCCCTCATATGGGGCTTGCCAAGCCCCTATGCACCCAATCCTCACCAGTGTTTGAGTTTTCCAGTCGCCCCACGTGTACCTGGGCTCTGCTCTGGAATCCCTTTCTTGGAGAGACACATGAGCCAGACAACACAACTCCACCCTTCCCTCAAAATGTCCCCAAACTCTTAGGAGCTGGGACAAATCCCCAGAGAGGGATACTCGTCCACAGTCCCTGAGGCCACCGCTCCAATCCACGGCTATCCCGGACACAACATCCAGAGACAAAAGACTGAAGGAACGCCTTCCACTCGCCCTTGTTTCAGAGGCCCAGGAGTTCCCTCTCGGGCTGTACATCCGGCCTGTCATACCCTAGGCGCCACTCATAAGCTGACTTTGTGTTTTAAGACTTCTGTGCCCACAGCATGGACCCACACAACCTCCAGGCTAGGGCCTCTGAAGCCACAGCGAAAGATTGTGCCGGCCCTCTCTAAGGAAAGTGTGTCCAATCCATTGACCACAACCCTACAGTTTAGGGAAAAGCTCCAAGGCCCCTGAGGCCATCAATAAGTAGGCCACCCTGGACTAAGAGGGGCTCTCTGACACCAGCAGAGCAACTATCTCCACTTAGATTCTCAGACAGTGTCCCCAGAGACAGAAGGTTGAAATGAACAGGCCCCCAGGCCCTAATATGAACCTTAGCTTTGTTTCCATGTGTCCGTTCTCAGAGGACTGTTTTCGTAGACCAGCACATGGGGCTTTTCTGAGGCACCAAACCAAGCATCTCTCGTCTCCACATGGGCAGCTTTCTTACTGGGGATGTATCAAACCCTTCAGGTAGGAGAGTTCCGCAAGGCCACCCAACAACCAGCACATTCCAAGGTCTCCATGGACCAAAACGCACATTATGACGCATCCTCAGAAGGGGCCATTTCAACTCAGCCCCCTGGGTAGCGTGACCCAGAGGCAGCAGATCAAACATATCTTGTCGCTAATGGCCAATTGGAATGCGAGGAATGCTGTACAGGGATCCATCCTTCGAACCCTGCTCTCCAGTCCTTCCATATGGTATGTCCTGGAGCCATGCAACAGGACTCGAATGTCCCTCAGAAGGAAACCTTGTGGTTTGGGGCAACCTCCAAACTCAGTGTGGGAAAACTTCCTTGGCCTCATGAGGCCCCCACTTCATGAAGATGCCATCATGGACACATACTCCAGCCTCAGCCAACGTCTGATCCTCAGCCTGACTTCAGATGCAGGAGATTTTGATTCAGCCTCTGCCGATTGGGCCTGCTCTGCCCTTGGCTCCAATCCTCACCCTAGCTTGTGTTTTCAGACTTCCGTCCTCACACTCCTGGCCCACAAACCCTCCCTACTGGGAATTCTGGGGCCACACAGAAGCACTCTGCCTGCCTCCCAGGAGAAAAACATTTTCTATGGTGCTGCCCAGAAACCCCAAATGAGGATCAAACTGCTTGGCCCTCGGCAACACCCCAATTGCATAGGCTACCTTAAACACTGATGCTCTGTCGCAAATAGCCTGAGCCCAGACCTTCCAACAGACACCGACACAGCTGGCTGCACTCCTAGGACATTGGACCCGCCACTGCCTTAGGCCACCATCCATTCCCAACCTGGGTTTTCAGTCATCGGATCCTAGACCTTATCTCCAATCCCTGCACAGGGGGGAACCTGATGCACAAATCAGAACCCCTCCTTCCCCATGGCAAGAAAACTTGCTGCTGGCAGTGAGTCAAACCTTCAGTGTAGGAAAAACGACATGGCCCATGAGGCAACGCCCAAGCGTTAGGGCCGCCTTGGGCACAAACACACATTGTGACCCTCAGCGTGAGTACCTTATTCAAGTAACGCCTCTCAGTGACTGGACCAAGAGCCCGCATATGTGGCTTGCCATGCCCATAGGCACCCAGGACTAACTAGATGGTGTGTATTCCAGTTGAGGGAACCCACTGCTGTGCTCTAGAGTCCCTCTCCTGGGGGGTCCCCTGTGGCAGAAAACAGTACTCTTCCCTTCCCACAGAATGAACCCAAACACTTGGGAGCTTGGATAATCCCCCGAGAGTAAGGCACTTCCTCGGCCTCTGAGACAACCCCTACCCTGACCGGACACTGTGAACGCAACACCCAGAGACAAAATCCTGAGTGACTGCCTCCCACTTGCCCTCCTTTGATATCCAGAGGATCTCCCCTCACGGACTGGAGATCAGTCCTGCCATTACCTTGGCCACTAGCTGAGCCAAGTTTGCTTTTTCAGACATCTGTCCCCACAGCCCTGGCAAACACAGCCTCTAGGCTGGGCCCTCTGGAGCCATACCACAGGACCATGCCTGCTCTCTCCTGGGAAACTGTGTCCATTCCTTTGGACACACACCTCCAGAATATGAGAAACCTCAAGGCCCCCGAAAACATCCCACTACTGGGAGGCTCCCTGGACACACAGGGGCATTCCGACACAAGCTGAGCAGGTACCTCCACGAAGGCATGCACACAGATGTCAACAGAGATAGAAGGTTGAGCCGGACAGGCCCTTAGGCCGTAATCTCAACTCTTGCTTTGGGTTCCAGGTGTTACTCCTCAGAGGCTTTGGTTCAAAGAACAGGATATGGGGCTTTCCTGAGGCACTGAACAGAACTCCTCTCGTCTCCACATGGGAAGCTTCCCTGTTGGAGCTGTGTCAAACACCTCAGTTTGGAAAACCCTGCAGAGTCCCTGAACCACCTCCACATTCCAAGGTCTCCCAGGCCACCAAGCCACAGTAGGACTCATCTTCAGGAGAGTCCATTTCAACTCTCCCCACTGGGTAGCTCACCCAGGAGCCTGCAGATTGAGCCTGCCTTGTCCTGCCTAAAGAGTGGGAATATGAGGTGGCGTTCCCAGGCATCCATGCTTAGACACCTGCTCTCGAGTCTTTCCGTATGGGGCCTCCTGGAACCATCCAATAGGACTAGACTGTCGTGCAGAAGGAAAGCTTGAGGTTTGGAGTAGTTCACAAATCCCATCGTAGGCAAACCTCCCTGGCTTCATGAAGCCCCCACACCCTTCAGGAAGAGGCCATGCTGGACAAAAACTCTAGCCTGAGGCACGTCTCATAGTTGACATGACCTCAGTGCAGGAGATCTAGATTCAGCCTCTGCAGAGCGGCCCTGCCATGCCCTCGGTCCCAAACCTCACACTCGCTTTTGTTTTCAGACTTCCTTCCTCACACTCCTGGCAAAAAAGCCCTACGGACTAGGAACTCCAGAACCACAACCCAGCCCAGTGTCTGCCCAACGGATGAAAAACGTTTTCCTGTGGGGCTCTCCAGAAAATCCAGAGGAGGATCAACCTGCTCGGGCCTCGACGGTCCCCGAACTGGATAGGATGCTCTGGGCACTCATGCTCTGTCTGACACAGCCTGAAGCCAGACGTCCAGACAGACAAAGAGACAGCTGGCCGCACACCCAGCACTTCGGACACGCCATGGTCTTATGCCGTCACCTCTTCCTAACCTTGGTTTTCAGATATCTGAACCTAGACATTATATCAATTCTCCACACAGCTGGGTATCGCAAGCACAAAACAGAACTCCTCCATCCCCATGGCTGTCAAGCTTGCTCTTGGCATGGAGTCACACCTTCAGGGTGGGAGAAACCTTCATGGCCCCTGATGCCACGCCCAAACTTGAGTGCTGCTTGGGCACAAATTCACACTGTGACCCTCAGCATGAGCCCCATGTCAAAGAAAGGCCTGTCAGGACCTGGACCAAGAGCCCTCATATGGGGCTTGCCAAGCCCCTATGCACCCAATCCTCACCAGTGTTTGAGTTTTCCAGTCGCCCCACGTGTACCTGGGCTCTGCTCTGGAATCCCTTTCTTGGAGAGACACATGAGCCAGACAACACAACTCCACCCTTCCCTCAAAATGTCCCCAAACTCTTAGGAGCTGGGACAAATCCCCAGAGAGGGATACTCGTCCACAGTCCCTGAGGCCACCGCTCCAATCCACGGCTATCCCGGACACAACATCCAGAGACAAAAGACTGAAGGAACGCCTTCCACTCGCCCTTGTTTCAGAGGCCCAGGAGTTCCCTCTCGGGCTGTACATCCGGCCTGTCATACCCTAGGCGCCACTCATAAGCTGACTTTGTGTTTTAAGACTTCTGTGCCCACAGCATGGACCCACACAACCTCCAGGCTAGGGCCTCTGAAGCCACAGCGAAAGATTGTGCCGGCCCTCTCTAAGGAAAGTGTGTCCAATCCATTGACCACAACCCTACAGTTTAGGGAAAAGCTCCAAGGCCCCTGAGGCCATCAATAAGTAGGCCACCCTGGACTAAGAGGGGCTCTCTGACACCAGCAGAGCAACTATCTCCACTTAGATTCTCAGACAGTGTCCCCAGAGACAGAAGGTTGAAATGAACAGGCCCCCAGGCCCTAATATGAACCTTAGCTTTGTTTCCATGTGTCCGTTCTCAGAGGACTGTTTTCGTAGACCAGCACATGGGGCTTTTCTGAGGCACCAAACCAAGCATCTCTCGTCTCCACATGGGCAGCTTTCTTACTGGGGATGTATCAAACCCTTCAGGTAGGAGAGTTCCGCAAGGCCACCCAACAACCAGCACATTCCAAGGTCTCCATGGACCAAAACGCACATTATGACGCATCCTCAGAAGGGGCCATTTCAACTCAGCCCCCTGGGTAGCGTGACCCAGAGGCAGCAGATCAAACATATCTTGTCGCTAATGGCCAATTGGAATGCGAGGAATGCTGTACAGGGATCCATCCTTCGAACCCTGCTCTCCAGTCCTTCCATATGGTATGTCCTGGAGCCATGCAACAGGACTCGAATGTCCCTCAGAAGGAAACCTTGTGGTTTGGGGCAACCTCCAAACTCAGTGTGGGAAAACTTCCTTGGCCTCATGAGGCCCCCACTTCATGAAGATGCCATCATGGACACATACTCCAGCCTCAGCCAACGTCTGATCCTCAGCCTGACTTCAGATGCAGGATATTTTGATTCAGCCTCTGCAGAGTGTGCCTGCTCTGCCCTGGGCTCCAATCCTCACCCTAGCTTGTGTTTTCAGACTTCCGTCCTCACACTCCTGGCCCACAAACCCTCCCTACTGGGAATTCTGGGGCCACACTGAAGCACTCTGCCTGCCTCCCAGGAGAAAAACATTGTCTATGGTGCTGCCCAGAAACCCCAAATGAGGATCAAACTGCTTGGCCCTCGGCAACACCCCAATTGCATAGGCTACCTTAAACACTGATGCTCTGTCGCAAATAGCCTGAGCCCAGACCTTCCAACAGACACCGACACAGCTGGCTGCACTCCTAGGACATTGGACCCGCCACTGCCTTAGGCCACCATCCATTCCCAACCTGGGTTTTCAGTCATCGGATCCTAGACCTTATCTCCAATCCCTGCACAGGGGGGAACCTGATGCACAAATCAGAACCCCTCCTTCCCCATGGCAAGAAAACTTGCTGCTGGCAGTGAGTCAAACCTTCAGTGTAGGAAAAACGACATGGCCCATGAGGCAACGCCCAAGCGTTAGGGCCGCCTTGGGCACAAACACACATTGTGACCCTCAGCGTGAGTACCTTATTCAAGTAACGCCTCTCAGTGACTGGACCAAGAGCCCGCATATGTGGCTTGCCATGCCCATAGGCACCCAGGACTAACTAGATGGTGTGTATTCCAGTTGAGGGAACCCACTGCTGTGCTCTAGAGTCCCTCTCCTGGGGGGTCCCCTGTGGCAGAAAACAGTACTCTTCCCTTCCCACAGAATGAACCCAAACACTTGGGAGCTTGGACAATCCCCCGAGAGGAAGGCTCTTCCTCGGCCTCTGAGACAACCCCTACCCTGACCGGACACGGTGAACGCAACACCCAGAGACAAAATCCTGAGTGACTGCCTCCCACTTGCCCTCCTTTGATATCCAGAGGATCTCCCCTCACGGACTGGAGATCAGTCCTGCCATTACCTTGGCCACTAGCTGAGCCAAGTTTGCTTTTTCAGACATCTGTCCCCACAGCCCTGGCAAACACAGCCTCTAGGCTGGGTCCTCTGGAGCCATACCACAGGACCATGCCTGCTCTCTCCTGGGAAACTGTGTCCATTCCTTTGGACACACACCTCCAGAATATGAGAAACCTCAAGGCCCCCGAGGACATTCCACTACTGGGAGCCTCCCTGGACACACAGGGGCATTCCGACACAAGCTGAGCAGCTACCTCCACGAAGGCATGCAAACAGATGTCAACAGAGATAGAAGGTTGAGCCGGACAGGCCCTTAGGCCATAATCTCAACTCTTACTTTGGGTTCCAGGTGTTACTCCTCAGAGGCTTTGGTTCGAAGAACAGGATATGGTTCTTTCCTGAGGCACTGAACAGAACTCCTCTTGACTCCACATGGGAAGCTTCCTTGTTGGAGCTGTGTCAAACACCTCAGTTTGGAAAACCCTGCAGAGTTCCTGAGCCACCTCCACATTCCAAGGTCTCCCAGGCCACCAAGCCACAGTAGGACTCCTCTTCAGGAGAGTCCATTTCAACTCTCCCCTCTGGGTAGCTCACCCAGGAGCCTGCAGATTGAGCCTGCCTTGTCCTGACTAAAGAGTGGGAATATGAGGTGGCGTTCCCAGGCATCCATGCTTAGACACCTGCTCTCGAGTCTTTCCGTATGGGGCCTCCTGGAACCATCCAATAGGACTCGACTGTCGTGCAGAAGGAAACCTTGAGGTTTGGAGTAGTTCACAAATCCCATCGTAGGCAAACCTCCTTGGCCTAAAGAAGCCCTCACCCTTCAGGAAGAGGCCATGCTGGACAAAAACTCTAGCCTGAGGCACGTCTCATAGTTGACATGACCTCAGTGCAGGAGATCTCGATTCAGCCTCTGCAGAGTGGGCCTGCCGTGCCCTCGGTCCCAAACCTCACGCTACCTTGTGTTTTCAGACTTCCTTCCTCACACTCCTGGCTAACAAGCCCTCCGGACCAGAAAGTCCAGAACCAAAACCCAGCCCAGTGTCTGCCCAAAGGAAGAAAAACGTTTCCCTGTGGGGCTCTCCAGAAAACCCAGATGAGGATCAACCTGCTCGGGCCTCGACGGTCCCCGAACTGGATAGGATGCTCTGGGCACTCATGCTCTGTCTGACACAGCCTGAAGCCAGACGTCCAGACAGACAAGGAGACAGATGGCCGCACACCCAGCACTTCGGACACGCCATGGTCTTATGCCGTCACCTCTTCCTAACCTTGGTTTTCAGATATCTGAACCTAGACATTATATCAATTCTCCACACAGCTGGGTATCGCAAGCACAAAACAGAACTCCTCCTTCCCCATGGCTGTCAAGCTTGCTCTTGGCATGGAGTCACACCTTCAGGGTGGGAGAAACCTTCATGGCTCCTGATGCCACTCCCAAACTTGAGTGCTGCTTGGGCACAAATTCACACTGTGACCCTCAGCATGAGCCCCATGTCAAAGAAAGGCCTGTCAGGACCTGGACCAAGAGCCCGCATATGGGGCTTGCCAAGCCCCTATGCACCCAATCCTCACCAGTGTTTGAGTTTTCCAGTCGCCCCACGTGTACCTGGGCTCTGCTCTGGAATCCCTTTCTTGGAGAGACACATGAGCCAGACAACACGACTCCACCCTTCCCTCAAAATGACCCCAAACTCATGAGGCCCCCGCTTCATGAAGGTGCCATCATGGACACATAATCC
Organism: Mustela nivalis; assembly: GCF_964662115.1. Lineage (NCBI taxonomy): Eukaryota > Metazoa > Chordata > Mammalia > Carnivora > Mustelidae > Mustela > Mustela nivalis. Next base: position 19,480 of record NW_028134215.1, on the reverse strand, counting down.
AGCCTCAGCCAACTTCTGATCCTCAGCCTGACTTCAGATGCAGGAGATTTTGATTCAGCCTCTGCCGATTGGGCCTGCTCTGCCCTTGGCTCCAATCCTCACCCTAGCTTGTGTTTTCAGACTTCCGTCCTCACACTCCTGGCCCACAAACCCTCCCTACTGGGAATTCTGGGGCCACAATGAAGCACTCTGCCTGCCTCCCAGGAGAAAAACATTGTCTATGGTGCTGCCCAGAAACCTCAAATGAGGATCAAACTGCTTGGCCCTCGGCAACACCCCAATTGCATAGGCTACCTTAAACACTGATGCTCTGTCGCAAATAGCCTGAGCCCAGACCTTCCAACAGACACCGACACAGCTGGCTGCACACCCAGCACATTGGACCCGCCACTGCCTTAGGCAACCATCCATTCCCAACCTGGGTTTTCAGTCATCGGAACCTAAACCTTATCTCCAATCCCTGCACAGGGGGAACCTGATGCACAAGTCAGAACCCCTCCTTCCCCATGGCAAGAAACCTTGCTGCTGGCCGTGAGTCAAACCTTCAGTGTAGGAGAAAACGGCAAACTTGCCGGGCCTCATGAAGCCCCCCATATCCTTCATGGAGAGGCCATCATGGACAAAAACTCTAGCTTGAAGCACGTCTCATAGTAGATATGACCGCAATGCAGGAGATCTTGATTCAGCCTCTGCAGAGTGGCCTGCCGTGCCCTCGGTCCCAAACCTCACGCTAGCTTGTGTTTTCATACTTCCTTCCTCACACTCCTGCCAAACAATCCCTCCAGAGTAGGATTTGCAGAACCACAAGCCAGCCCATTGACTGCCCACCGGTAGAAAACGTTTCCTTGTGGGGATCTCCATAAAACCCAGATGCGGATCAACCTGCTCTTGCCTCGATGGCACTCAGATTTGATAGGCTGCTCTGGGCACTAATGCTCTGCCTTTCACAGCCTGATGCCAGACGTCCAGACAGGCAAGGAGACAGCTGGCCACACACCTAGCACTTCTGACATGCCATGGTCTTATGCCGTTATCTCTTCCTAACCTTGGTTTTCAGATATCTAAACCCAGATATTATATCAATTCCCCACACAGTTGGGCATCTGAATCACAAATCAGAACTCCTTCTTCCCCATGGCTGTAAGGCTTGCTCTTGGCATGGAGTCACACCTTCAGGGTGGGAGAAACCTTCATTTCCCCTGAAACCACGCCCAAACTTGAGTGCTGCCTTGGGCACAAATTCACTCTGTGACCCTCAGCATGAGCCCAATATCAAAGAAAGGCCTGTCAGGGCCTTGACCAAGAGCCCGCGTATGGGGCGTGCCAAGCCCCTATACACCCAATCCTCACCAGTGTTTGAGTTTTCCAGTCTCCCCCCCGTTCCTGGGGCTCTGCTCTGGAATCACTTTCTTTGAGAGACACATGAGTCAGACAACAGGACTCCACCCTTCCCACAAAATGACCCCAAACTCCTGTTAGCTGGGACAAATCCCCAGAGAGGGATACTTGTCCACAGTCACTGAGGCCACCCCCTACAATCTATGGCTATCCTGGACGCATCCAGAGACAAAAGCCTGAAGGAATCTCGCCCTTGATTCACAAGCCAAGGAGCTCACTCTCTATCTGTACATCCGGCCTGCCATACCCTCGGCGCCACTCATAAGCTGAGTTTGTGTTTTCAGACTTCTGTGCCCACAGCCTGGACCCACACACCCTCCAGGCTAGGGCATCTGGAGCCACAGCGAAAGATTGTGCCTGCCCTCTCCAAGGAAAGTGTGCCCAATCCATTGACCACAACCCTACAGGTTAGGGAAAAGCTCCAAGGCCCCTGAGGCCATCCTGATAGTGTAGGCTGCCCTGGACTAAAAGGGGCACTCTGACACCAGCTGAGCCATTATCACCACTTAGACTCTCAGACAGTGTCCCCAGAGACAGAAGATTGAAATGGACAGGCCCTTAGGCCCTAATATGAACCTTAGCTTTAGTTGTCATGTGTCTGTCCTCAGAGGACTGGTTTCGTATACCAGCATATTAGGTTTTTCTGAGGCTCCAAACCAAACCTCTGTCGTCTCCACATGGAGTGCTTTCTTACTGGATCTGTATCAAACCCTTCTGGTCGGAGAATTCCGCAGGGCCACAGTACAATCATCACATTCCAAGGTCTCCATGGACAGAAACACACATTATGACGCATCCTCAGGAGAGGCCATTTCAACTCAGCCCGCTGGTTAGCTTGCCCCAGAGCCAGCAGATCAAACATATCTTGTCGTTAATGGCCAAAGGGAATGCGAGGCATGCTGTTCAGGGATCCATCCTTTGAACCCTCCTCTTCAGTCCTTCCGTATGGTATGTACTGGAGCCACTCAACAAGACTCGACTGTCTTGCAGAAGGAAACCTTGTGGTTTGTGGCAACCTCCAAACTCAGCGTGGGAAAATTTCGTTGGCCTCATGAGGCACCTGCTTCATGAAGGTGCTATCAAGGGCACAATCCAACCTCAGCCAACGTCTGATCCTCAGCCTGACTTCAGATGCATGAGATATCTTTCAGCCTTTGCAGAGTGTGCCTGCTCCCTACCTCACCCTATCTTTTGTTTTCAGACTCTACCCTAGCACTCCTGGACCAAAAGCCCTCATGATTGGGAATTCTGGTTCCAGAACGAAGCACTCTGCCTGCCCCCCAAAGAAAAACATTGTCTATGGCATTGCTCAGAAACCCCAAATGAAAATCAACCTGCTCAGCCCTCGGCAACACCCCAATTGCATAGGCTACCCTAAACACTATGCTCTGTCTTACATAGCCTGAGCCCAGACCTTGTGAGAGACATTGAGACAGTTGGCTTCACACCCAGCACATCGAACCTGCCATGGGTTAGGCCATTTCATCCCTTCCCATTGACCTGGGTGTCTTCCTGGAGGTATATTCTGAGGCTGTGTCAGACTATGCATTTTTTCTGGAGCTTCCTATGGAATTGGGGTGGTATTAGGGGCCTTGCAATTTTCTCTTAATCTGGTGGGTTGGGAAACTGAGACAGGCTGACATTCCTTGGGAGAGCTGGCCCAGTGCTGTTGTGTGTTCCTGGAGGCCCCATCCTGGAGGGCATATGGGTCAGGACTCTGGGTCCAAAGTCTTCAGACACAAACTCGGGTAAGAGTTAAGCTCGAGGTGATGGCAGACCCAATCTGCAGACCCTGACCGAAGCATCTCCAGATATGAAATTCGGACGGCTGTGAGGTAGGAGCACAGTCTTTTCTGTCTGACTTGTTTGTCTATGATGGCCACGAAATGGAGGGGTGGCCTCATGGGTCCATGTGAGATTCTACCTCTCTGGGAATTCTGCTCGGCACCCAAGAGTTTGGTGTATTTCCGGGGGATGGGAGGAGCGCAGTTTTCTGAGTCAGGGATCCCGTCCAAACAGCCATTCCAGAGATGGGTCCTGGGTTCTGGAGATGGATCACCGCAACAAGGCTAAGGATTTGGGCCTAGGGTCCTGCTCTATGTTTTCCTGGTACAGCTCCCGAGTGTTCTTGTTGGAAATGGGTCTCATTCTGAGGGTCACAATGCCTGTTTTTGCCCAGATGCCCATGCTGAGTGGGTGTGACCTCATGGGCTATGCACTTGGCTCCCACTCTGAGGGTTGGACTGCCATCTCAACATTCAGTTTTTCTGCCATGGGGAAGGAGGAGTACTTTTTTATACTTCAGGTTCCCCCATGGGCAGGAATTTGAGCTAAGTTCTGGGACCGGTGCCTGTATACCCAGTTCACTTTGAGATGAGGTCCTCGGGCCAAGGCAGGACCCACCTGCAGAAAATGAGGCCTGCTTTCTGGGTGGCTGTCAGGAGCTCAGGCTCGAGCTGTGTCAGACAGAACATTCGTTGAGAGTTCGGCCTATGATATTGGGGTGCTTTTGAGAGCTGTGCAACTGGATCCTCATGGGGGATTTTTGCACAGACCCTTTCTTCACTTCTTCTATCTGGTGAGCAGGCAGATGGCTGCATTACGGCTCCAGAATATCCAAGTTGGAGGGTTTGCAGGCGAGGAGTGTGAGGACAGAAGTATGAAAACATAAGCTACGGTTACGCTCAGTGCCGAGCACATGTCTATTCCAATGTACAGCAGTTGTTTCGAGATCTCCAGCACCTGGGCGAGGGGAAGATGTCTGCTCACGCTGGAGTTTGTATCCATGATGGCCAACAAATGGTGGGGAGGCCTCAAGAATTCTTGGAGATTTTTCCAAGCTGGAGCTTGTGAGCTGCTCCAAACATCAAGGTGTCCTACTAAGGGACAGCAGAAGTCTTCTTACAGGGCTCCAGGGTCCCCCATATGGAAGATTCGATAGCAATGCTCTCTGAATGGAGGCCTGGGAAGCCAATCTCTTGTTACCATTGCAGCTGAGGAACAGGGTAAGCTTGAACCAATGACACTGATTCCAAGTTCCAAGTGATTTGCGTTGATGGAAGTTCTCAGTCTAACAGGCTCCAATGCTGCTTGGTGTCCAGGGAGACCTTAGAATGTGGTGGCGGCTCTCTGACCATTGAGGATTCTCTATCCTTAGGATTAGACCCAGTACCCAGGAGCCAGGTTTCCTTCTTGGGACAGGAGGTGTGCTCTTGTATGGCTCACGGACCACAGGTTGGACCATATGCTTGAATTTCCAGAACAGCCCTCTAGGGAGAGAGACCTCAAAACATAAGCTAGGGTTCTGATGAGGTTTTAGGGCCATGGAAGTTTCAATCTTCGGACTAAGTGCCATTGGCCTGCATGTCATCCTGGAGGTAGGTGCTGAGGCTGTGTCAGGCTGTGCACTTTTTCCAGAGTGGCCTATGATATTGGGGTGCAGTCAGGGGCCTTGCAGTTTTCTCCTAATCTGGACATTTTGGGAAACTGAGATGGGCAGGGTTTCCTCAGGAGAGCAGGGCCAGTGATGTCATGTGTTTCTCGAGGCCCCATCCTGGAGGTCATGTGTGTCAGGACTTTGGGACCAAAGACTTTAGACACAACCTCGGATAAGAGATAGGAGTGAGGTGATGGCAGTCCGAATCTGAAGACCCTGAGGGAAGCTCCTCGGGATTTGAAATTCAGGTGGCTGGGAGGGAGGAGCACAGGCTTTTCTGTCTGGATTTTGTGTCTAGGATGGCCACTAAATGGAGGGGTGACCTCATGTGTCCGTGGGATATTCTTCCACTCTGGTGATTCTGCTTGGCACCCAAGAGTTTGATTTCTTTCTGGGGAAGAGGAAAAGACTGTATTCCATCTCTGGGATCCTGTCCAAACAGGGATTCCAGAGATGGGTTCTGGGTCCAGACACTGGGAAAACTTAACCAAAGCTTCGATTTGGGATCCTGGTCCAGATCCCAAGGGGGATCTTTGGAAAGGGGTCTCATTCTGAGGGTCACAATGCCTATTTGTGCCCAGCTGCCCATCCTGTGTAGGCATGGTCTAATGGACCATGCACCTGGTTCCCACTCAGGGTTGTACAGCCATCTCAACATTCAGTTTTCTGGCCATGGGGAAGGAGGAGCACTCTTTTGTGCTTCCAAGTCCCCTATGGGCAGGAATTTGAGCTAAGTCTGGGACAGGTACCTGAATATCCAGGTTGCTTCAAGATGATGGCCTCGGGCCAAGGTTGGACCCACCTGGAGGATATGGGGCCCACTATCTGGGTGGCTGACAGGAGGTCGGGGATCAGGCGGTGTCAGATAGACAATGTATGCAGAGGTCGGTCTATTATATTGGGGTGCCATTGAGGGCCGTGCAGGAGGATCCTCATGTGGGTTTCTACGAAGACCCATAGGGCACTTCTTTCTGGTGGGCAGGCAGAAAGCTGCACTGTGGCTTCAGAATTCCCAATATGAAGGGCTTGTAGGCGAGGAGTGTGAAGACAGAAGTCTGAATACACAAGCCACGGATAAGCTCAGTGCCGACCACAGGACCATTCCATTGTGCAGTGGTTGTTTCGAGATTTCCAGCACCTGAGTATGGGCGAGGGTCAGATGTCTGCTCACGCTGGGTTTGCATCCATGATGGTCAACGAATTGTGGGGTGGCCTCAAGAATTCTTGGAGATTTTCCCAAGCAGGACCTTGTGAGCTGCTCCAAACAGCAAGGTGTCCTACTGTGGGACAGGGGAAGTCCGCTTACAAGGCTCCAGGGTCCCCCATATAGAAAGATTCGACAGCAGAGGTCTCTGAATGGGGGCCTGGGAAGTCTTCCTTGCATGACCATTGCAGCTGAGGAACATTGCAGGCTTGATCTGCTGGTTTTTGTTCAAATTTCCAAGTGATCTAAGTTGACGGATGTTCTCAGTCTAATGAGTCACAATGCTGCTTGGTGTCCAGGGAGACCTTAGAATGTGGTGGTGAGGGTGCCTGGGTGGCTCAATGGGCTAAGCCGCTGCCTTCGGCTCAGGTCATGATTTCAGGGTCCTGGGATTGAGTCCCGCATAGGACTCTCTGCTCAGCAGGGAACCTGCTTCTTCCTCTCTCTCTCTCTGCCTTCCTCTATGCCTACTTGTGATCTCTGTCTGTCAAATAAATAAATAAAATCTATATAAAAAAAAAGAATGTGGTTGTGGGTCTGTGGCCATGCAGGATTTTCCTACCTGAGGGTTAGACCCAGTTCCCAGGAGCCAGGTTCCCTTCTCGGGACAGGAGGGGTTCTCTTGTATGGCTCAGGGACCACATGTCGGATCATATGTTGGATTTCAAGACCAGGCCTCTGGGCACAGAGGCCTGAATATCTAGGCTAGGGTTCTTATGAGGTTGTAGGGGCATGTCATCCTCAACCTTCGGACTTAGGGACTTTGACCTGTGAGTCTTCCTGGAGGTAGATGCTCAGGCTGTGTCAGACTGTGCATTTTTTCCAGAGTGGCCTATGAAATTGGGGTGGGCTCAGGGGCCTTGCAGGCTTTTCCTAATCTGGAGGGTTTGTGCAACTGAGACGGCAGAATTTCATCCAGAGATCAGGCCCAGTGATGTAGTGTGGTTCTGTCAGCCCCATCCTGCAGGGAATGTGGTTAAGGGCTCTGGGACCAAAGTCTTCAGACACAAAATTGTGTATCAATTAGGAGGGAGGTGATGGCAGCCCCGATCTGCAGACGCTGAGGGCAGCTCCTCAGGATTTGAAATTCGTGTGGCTGGGAGGCAGGAGCAAAGGCTTTTCTGTCTGGATTGTGTCTAGGATGGCCTTGGAATGGTGGGGTGTCCTCATGTGTCCATGGAATATTCTACCTCTCTGGGGATTCTGCCCAGCACCCAAGAGTTTGGTGTCTCACTGCGAAGGAGAGAGCGTGATTTACTGTTTCAGGGTTCCCGTCAACACAGGGATTCCAGAGATGGGTTATAGGTCCCTGTGCCTGGATAACCCTACAAAGGCTTAGTATTTGGGCCTAGAGGCTTGACTGCCTGGCTCTGTGGGGCTTTGGTTCAGCTCCCATGGAGACTTGTTGGAAATGGGTCTCAGGGTAAGGGTCACAATGCCTGTTTGTGCCCAGATGCCCATCCTGAGTGGGCATTGGCTCTTGTTCCATGCACCTGGATCCCAATATGAGGGTTGGACCACCATATCAACATTTAATTTTCCTTCTATGAGGAAGGAGGAATACTCTTTTGTGCTTCAGATTCCCCCATGCACAGTAATTTGAGCTATGTTCTGGGACTGGTACGTGAATAACCAGGTTGCTTTGAGATGAAGGACTCAGGTCAAGGCAGGTTACATTTGCCAGATATGGGTCCCGCTATCTAGGTGGCTACCAGGAGGTCGGGGCTCGAGCTGTGTCAGACAGAGCATTAGTTCACAAGGTGGCCTATGATATTGTGGTGCTATAGAGGGCTGTGCTGGTGGAACCTTATATGGAGTTTCACGCAGACCCATAGGGCACCTCTTTTTTCTAGTGGGCAGGCAGAAGGCATTGTGGCTCCCAAATTCCCAATATGGGGGACTTGAAGGCGAAGAGTGTGAGAACAGAAGGCAGAAAACACAATCTATGCTTAATCTCAGTGCCGAGAACATGGCCGTTCCAATGTGCAGTGGTTTTTTCGAGATCTCCAGCATCTGAGTACAGGCGAGGGTCAGATGTCTGCTCATGATAGAGTTTGTATCTATCGTGGCCAACAAATGAAATATCCAGCACTTGAGTAAAGGTGGATTTCAGATGTTTACGCACACTGGAGTTTGTGTCTCTGATGACCGAATGGAGGAGTGGCATCAAGAGGCTGATGCATGTGAGATGCTCCAAACAGCAAGGTTGTTTTTTCTACTGGACAGTTAGAGTCTGGTATGTTTTCTGCAGGGCCCCCCATGTGAAAAGTATGGGTAGCAGAGCCCTTCCACATGGATGCCTGGAAAGCACACCTCCATTGACAAATGCAGCTGAGGAACATGCAGGTTCTTTACGGTGCTTCTGGGGCGAAGCACCAAGGTCTTGAGTTGACATGGAATCTCTTGAAGATGGGTTACAATGCTGGTTTTTTTTACCAGGTAGATCTTAGAATGTGTTGGTGGCTAAGATGCCTCCAAGATTTTCCTACCCTGAGGGTTTAACACAGGTCGAAGAGCACGGTTACCTTCTGGGGACAGGAGATGTAGTGTTTTGTGGCTCAGGGACCACATGCCATATCATAAGTTCCTATTCAAGAACAGGCCTCTGAAGACAGATGCCCGACAACCTAATCTAGGGTTCCAATGAGTCCCAGGGGCATGAGAGGTTCAATCTTCAGACTTAGGAAAGTTGACTTGGGTTTCTGCCAGGATGTAGGTGATCAGGGAGTTTCAGACTGCGCACTTATGTCCAGAGTAACCTCCAATATTGGGGTGGCCACAGGGGCCTTGAATGTTTCAACCAACTCTGGAGGGTTTGGTTAACTGACATGCACAATTTCCATGGGGATGGCAAGCACAGTCCTGTGGTGTGGCTCCAGAGACTCCACCCTGGAGGGCATGTGAGCCATGGTTCTGGGAGGGAAGTCTGCAAACACAAACTCGGGTTAGGTTTAGTGGCTAGGTTATCGCAGGGCAATGTGTAGACCTGGAAGGCTACTCATCAGGAACAGTAACTGGAATGACCCGAAGGTGGAAGCACAGGCTTTTATATCTGGATTGTGTGTCTAGGGTGACCTCAGAATGTAGCTGTGGCCTCATGGGTCTATGGGAGATTTTTCCTCTAAGGATACTGGCGGCTCCCAATATTTTGATGACTTTTTGAGATGGGAAGACTGCTATTTTCGATCTTAGGTGTGCCCCAAAACAGGGATTCCAGAGATGGGCTCTGGGTCTAGGCGCCTGGAAAATCCCACCAAGGGTTGGGATTTGGGCTTATGGGCAGACCAGGCCTGCAATGCAGGATCTTGGTGGTGCAACTGAGAGGGCTTGTTTGGAAGCATGCTCAGGCTGAGCATTACAATGCCTGTTTGTGCCCAGGGTGGCCCTCAGGAGTGGGCGTGGTCCCATTGTCCATTTTCTGGCTCCCACACTGAGGGATGGACACACATTCCAATGGCCAGGTTTCCAGCCATGGGGAAGGAGGAAATATCTATTGTGCTTCATGTTCCCCCATAGGCAGGGATTACAGCAAAGGTCTGGGGAGAGATGCCTGAATACCAAGGATGCATAGAGATGACAGATTTGGGCCATGGCCGTTCTCACATGCTGGGTATGGGCCCCGCTCTCTGGGTGGCTGACACGAGGTCTGGGCTCAGGCTGTGTCAGACACAGCACTAGTGGCCAGAGAAGTCTATATATTGGGGTTCTCTCCAGGGCCGAGTAAATTGATCCTCATGTAGGGTTTCTGGCGAGACTCACGAGGCACTTCTTTCTGTGGGGCAGGCAGAATGCTGCCTTATGGATCCAGAATTCCCTATCAAGAGGGTTTGGGGACAAATAGGGTGAGAATGCAATTGTAAACACCAGCTATGCTTAAATTGAGTGCCAAGCGGAAGTCAGTTTCAATGTGCAGCAGCTTATACGAGATATCCAGCACCTGAGTAAGGGCAGATGTCAGATATTTGCTCACACTGGAGTTTGTGTCTAGGATGACGACTAATGGAGGGGTGGCTTCAGGAGGCAATGGAGGATTACCCACGCTTAAGATTGTGAGATGCTCCAAACAACAAGGTTTCCTTCTAATGGACAGGAGGAGTCTGTTTTTTTTTTCCTCCAGGGTCCCTCAAGTGGAAGTTTGCGTAGCAGAGCCCTCCCGCATGGATGACTGGAAAGCACACGTCCAATGACCATTGCAGCTGAGGAACATGACAGGTTCGTTTTGGTGGTTCTGGTGCCAAGTACCAAGGCCTTGAGTTGACTTGGAATCTCTTACAGATGTGTCCCAAAACTGGTTTGTTACAAGGGAGTTCTTAGAATGTATTGGTGGCTATGGGCCACGCTGACGGTTTGGCACAGGTCGATCTTGGGAGAGGAGATGTTCTTTTTTGTGGCTCAGGGTACATATGTTGTATCCTGACTTGGTATTCAAGAACAGGCCTCTGAGGATTGATGCTTGCAACCTAATCTAGAGATCCAATGATGTCCTTGGTGCCCATTAGGTTCAATTTTCTTACTAAGGACCATTGATATGGTTGTCTGACTGGATGTAGGTGATCAGGGTGTTTCAGACTGTGCATTTGCATCCAGAGCCACTTCCAATATTGGGGTGGGCTCAGGGGCCTTGCAGGTTTCTCCTAACTTGGAGGCTTTGGGGAACTGTGATGGGCACAGTTTCCTTGGGGATGGCAGGCCCAGTCCTGTGGTAAGGCTTCAGAGACCACCTCCTTGAGGATATGAGAGCCATGGTTTTGGGAGGGAAGTCTGCAAACACAAATTTGGGTCAGGGATAGTGGCAAGTTGATCGCAGGTCCAATGCATAGACCTAGAAGGCATCACGTCAGGAACTGTAATTAGGGTGACTGAAAGCTGGTAGCACAGGCTTTTCTATCTGGATTGTGAGTCCAGGATGGGCTCTGAATGTAGACGTGGTCTCATGGTTCAATGGGAGACTTTTCCTCTCTAAGGATCCTGGTGGATCTCCATAGATTGGTGGTATTTCAGAGAAGAAAAGAGTGCTCTTTTCCATCTTAGGGGTGCTCCAAAACAGGGAAGAATGCTGTTTTCCAACTTAGGCTTATGCCAAAACAGGGATTCCAGAGACGGGCTCTGGGTCTGGGTGCCCGGATATCCCACCAAGTGTTAGGATTTGGGCCTAGGGGCATTCCAGGCCTGCAATGCAGGATCCTAATGGTGGAACAGAGAGGGCTTGTTTGAAAGCATGCTCAGGCTGAGGGTCATCATGCCTCTTTGTGCCCAGGGGGGCCCTCAGGAGAGGGCGTAGTCTCATTGGCCATATAGCTGGATCCCACTTTGAGGGTTGGACACCCATTGCAACAGCCAGGCTTCCTGCAATGGAAAGAGGAGTTCTCTATTGTGCTTCAGGTTCCCCCATTGGCAGGGTTACAGGAAAGGTCTGTGGAAAGTTGCCTTAATACCAAGGATGTGTACAGATGACAGGCTAAGAATTCCCAGGTAACAAAACAGCATTGTTACCCATGTTCATGACATTCCATGTAAAAATAAGCCCTTAGTACTTCGCCCCAGAGCCACCAGAATGAATTTGCCATGTTCCTAAGCTGCAATGGTCAGTGGAGGTGTGGTTTCCAGGCAACCATACGGGGGTGCTCTGCTACACAAACTTTGCAATTGGCTGGGACCCTTGAGACAAAAAAACAGAATGCCCCTGTCCGGTAGAAGGAAACCTTCTGTTTGGAGCATCTCACAAGCCCCAGCGTGGAAAATCCTCCATTTCCTCTTGAAGCCACCACTCCATTTGTCAGTCATCATAGACACAAACTCCAGCATGAGCAAACATCTGACATCCGCCCTTACTCAGGTGATGGATTTCAATTCGATCGCTGCACACTGGAACTGCCTTTAGTTTGACTGAATTAAGCCATAGCTTGGGTTTACAATTCCATCCTCAGCCTACTGGTCCACAAGCCCTATTGTGAGGGAATTCTGGAGCTACAACACAATATTCTGCCTTCCCCATAGAAAGAAAAAGGGCCTGGAGAGTCTGCCCAGAAACTCCATATGATGGTCAATCTTCTCGGTGCTAGACGGAACCCTGATTCATAGGCTGCCCTGGGCACTAGTGCTGTGTCTGACATAGCCGGAGCCAGGACCTAGTGTCAGCCACGGAGAGATCAGGGCCCATATCCAGCATGTGAGACCAGCTATGGCCCAAGTCTGTCTTCTCTTCTATTCTTGGTATTCAGGCATCTTTACCCACACCTTTGCTGAAATCCTTGCCATTGGGGGAACCTGAAGCACAATAGAGAACTCCTCCTTCCCCATGGAAAGTATTCTGACAGTTGGGATAGTTGCTCAACCCTCAAAGTGGAAGGCAGCTCCATGGCCAAGGAGACCATGTGCACTCATGATGGCTTCCCCGGGCACAAGCAGGCATTGTGACCTCAGCCTGAGCATGCTTTCAACCAAACGCTCTCAATTGCATCTCTGGGACCCCGAATTGCAGGCCTAGTACACACCTTGGCCCAAATCCTAACCCTAGTGGGATTTTACAGGGGCCCAGACACAGAGCCCATCTCTGGAATCCCTATTTTGGGGGACCCTTAAGATGGAAAACAGCACTCTTCCCTTCCCCGAGATAGTCACCAAACTCATGGTAGCCACCAGGATCCTTGAGTGGAAAAATCTGCCATAGACCCATGAGAACACACCTGCATTCCGAGGCCATCCTGGACATACAATCCAGGTACATATCATGTGCTATCACCTTTGAGTCATCGGATTTACAGTTCCTGACGAGCTGCCTTCCAGGTCTATGCATTGGGCCTGCAATCACCTTGTCATTAACCTAAACTGAGTTTCTGTTTGCAGACTTCCTTCCTAAAACCATGGCTCACATGACCTCCAGGTTCTGGCATCTGAAGCCACACCACAAGACTGTGCCTGAGATCCTCAAGGAAACTGTGCCCATCACTTTTGCCCGATACCTTTAGATTAGGAGAAACCTGCAAGGCCCCTGAGCGCAGCCAAATAATGGAGGCCGCTCTGGGCACAAATGCACAGTCTGAGACACCCTGATCACCTCCATACAGGCAGACACCCAAGTCAATGCTCCTGAGTCAGAAGATTGAACCTGACATGCCCCGAGGACTTCATTGGCACACTAGATTAGGTTTACAGGTATCTGTCGTCAGAGGCCTGCTCTGGAATATCAACTTATGATAAAATATATAGTCCCTTAGCCACAGAACAGAATATGTCCTCCCCAAAAAGGAAGCCATGCTCCTGGAATTGTGTCATACCCTAAGGGTATTTGGATCCTGAATGGCCCCTTAGCAACCAGCACATTCTATGATATTCCTGGTAACAAACCATCATTGTGCCCCATCTTCATGAGACTCCATGTCAACTCAAGGTCTCGATATATTGCCGCAGAGCCACCAGAATGCACCTGCCATGTTCCTCAGCTGCAATGGTCAATGGAGGGGTGATTTCCAGGCATCCCTGTGGGGTTCTCTGCTACAAAACTTTCCACATGGAGAAACCAGAGTAAACAAACCAGACTTCTCCTGTCCGGTAGAAAGAAACTTTGCTATTTGGAGCATCTCACAAGCCCCAGCATGGGAAATCCTCCATGGCCTCTTGACGCCACCCTTCCATTTGTGGGTAATCACAGACACAAACTCCAGTGTGAGCAAACATCTGACATCCACCCTTACTCAGGTGCTGGATATTCGAAACGGCAGCTGCACACTGGAACTGCCTTTTGCTTTTCACTGAACTTAACCATAGCTTTGTATTACTATTCTATTCTCACCACACTGCTCCACAATATCTCTTGATAGGGAATTCTGGAGCCACAACGCAGTATTCTGCCTTCCACATAGAAAGAAGAAGGACCTGTTGAGTCTGCCCAGAAACTGCACATGAGGATCAATCTACTCAGACCACGAGGCAACCCTGATCAATAGATTTCCCTGACCACTAGTGCTGTGTCTGACAGAGTCTAAGCCCCGACCTCGTGTCAGCCACCCAGAGGTGAGGGCCCATATTTAGCATGAGAGATCGGCCATGGCCCTGGGCCATCATCTGTACCCATCCTTGGTATCCAGTCATCTGTCTCCCAAACTTTGCTGGAATTCCTGCCAATGGCGAACCTGAAACACAATAGAGAACACCTCCTTCCCCATGGCAGGAATATTGGCTGTTGGGATGGTTGTCCAACCCTCAGCGTGGGAGCCAGCTGCATGGCCAAGGAGACCATGCCCACTCCTGAGGGCCGACATGGGCACAGGCAGGCATGGTGATCCTCAGCCTGAGCATGTTTTCAAACAAACACTCTCAGTTGCTCCTCCAGTACCAGAATTGCAGGCCTGGTATGCCCCTAGGCCCAAATCCTAACCCTTGGTGGGATTTTCCAGGTGCCCAGACCCAGAGTCCGTCTCAGAATCCCTGTTTGGGGCACCATTAAGATGGAAAACAGCACTCTTCCCTTCCCTGAGAAAGGCACCAAACTATTGGGAGCCGCCAGGATCCTTAGAGAGAAAAAATCTCCCATGGACCCATGAAAACAAACCTGCATTCCGAGGCCATCCTGTCCACACAATCCAGAGAGAAAAGTCTTTGCTACCGCCTTCGAGTCATCCTATTTACATTTCCTGACGAGCTGCCCTCCATGTCTATGCATTGGGCCTGTGATCATCTCGACACTAACCCTAACCCCAGTTTGTGTTTGCCGACTTCTCTCCCAAAACCATGGCTTACATGCCCACCAGGATGTGGTCCCTCAAGCCACATCACAGGAAAGTTCCTGCCATCCCCAAGAAAACTGTGCCCATCAGGTTGTCCAAACCCTCCAGATTAGGAGAAACCTGCCAGGCCCCTGAACCCACCCCAATATTTGAGGTTGCTCTGGATGCAAACGTGCAGTCTGAAACACCCTGAGCACCTCCATCGAGGCAGAAAGCCAAGTCAATGGTTCTGAGTCAGATGATTGAACCTGGCATGCCCCTAGGACTTCACTGGAACCCTAGATTGGGTCTTCAGACATCTGTTCTCAGAGTCCTGTTCTGGAATACCAAGTTATGATACAACATGTGGTCCCTGATTCCCACAACAGAACATCTCCTGTCTCCAGAAGGAAAATGTGCTCTTGGATCTACGTCCAACTTTCAGGGTAGATGGATCCTGCATGACCCATTAGCCCCAGCAGCTTCTATGATCTCCCTGGTAACAAACCAGCATTGTGACCCAACTTCCTGAGACTTGATGCCAACTCAAGGTGTTGGTACTTTGCCCAAGAGCCATGAAACGAATCTGCCATGTTCCTCAGGTACAAAGGTCAATGGACGTGTGCTTTCTAGGCATCCAAGAGGTAGTTCTCTGCTACACAAAAATTCCACATAGGGAACCCTAGAGCAAACAAATAAGACTGCTCCTGTCAGGTTGAAGGAAACCTTGGTTGTTTGGAGCATCTCACAAGCCCCAGCCTGGGAAGTCCTCCACATTCTCTTGATGCCAACCCTCCATTTGTTAGTCATCATAGACACAAATTCCAGCATGAGCAAACATCTGACATCTGCTCTTACTCAGGTGCTGGATATTCGAATCAGTCACGCACACTGGAAATACCTTTCACTTGACACTGTATTCTTGCATAGTTTGGGTTTACAATTCCATCCTCACCCTACTGGACTGCAAGTCCTCTTGAGAGGGAATTAGGGAGACAAAACGCAACATTCTGCCTTCCCCATAGAAAGAAGAAGGGCCTGGTGAGTCTGCCCAGAAACTCCCCATGAAGATCAATCTACTTGGCCCTCGAGGGAACCCCGATTTATACTTTGCGCTGGCCACTAGCGCTGTGTCTGAGAGAGCCTGAGCCCCAAACTCGTGCCAGCCACCCAGAGTGTGGGGCCCTTATCCAGCATGTGGGACTGGCCATGGCCCAGTCATCTCTACCCATTCTTGGTATTCCGTCAACTATCCCAGACCTTTGCTGGAATCCCTACCAGTGGGGGAACCTGAAGCACAATTGAGAACTCCTCCTTCCCCATGGCAGGAAGCCTGGCTGTTGCTATGGTTGCCCAACCCTCAGAATTAGAACCAGGTGCATGGCCAATGAGACAACGCCCAATCATAAGGGCCGCCTGGGCCAAAGCAGGCATTGTGTCCCTCAACCTTAGCATGCATTCAAACAAATGCTCTCAGTTGTTTCTGCAGGGTCCCGCATCGCAGGCCTGGTATGCCCTTAGGACCAAATCCTAACACTTCGTGGGATTTTCCATGCCAACATAACCAGAGCCCGTCTCTGGAATCTCTGTTTTGAAGCACCCCTATGATGGAAAACAGCACTCTTCCCTCCCCTGAGAAAACTATTAGGAGCTGCCAGGATGCGTAGAGAGGAAAAATCTCCCAGGGCTCCATAAGACCACACCTTCATTCCGAGGCCATCCTGGACACACAATCCAGATACAAGAGACTGTGCTACCACCTTCGAATCACCTGGTTTACAGTTCCAGACGAGCTGCCCTACAGACCTATGCATTGGGCCTGTGATCACCTCGCCATTAACCCTACCCCAAGTTTGTGTTTGCAGACTTCTTTCCCAAAACCATGGCTCACATGCCCTCTATGATGGGTCTCTGTAGCCACACCACAGGAAAGATCCTGCTATCCCCAATGAAACTGTGTCCATCACGGTTGCCCAAACCCTCCAGATTAGGAGAGACCTGCAAGTCCCCTGAGCCCAGTCCAATATTGGAGGCCACTCTGGACACAAATGCACAGTGTGCAACACCCTGATCACCTCCATCCAGGAAGACACCCAAGTCAATGGTCCTGAGTCAGAAGATTGGTCCCTGAACCCCACAATAGAATATCTCCTGTCCCCAGATGGAATTCGTGCTCTTCAACTTGTGTCAAGGTTCGGGGTATATGAATTATGCACAGCCCCTTAGCCCCCAGCACATTCTAAGATCTCTCTGGTAACAAACAAACAGCATTGTGATCCATCTTCATGAGATTCCATGTCACTTCAAGTCCTTGGTAATTCGCCCCAGAGCCACCAGAATGAACCTGCCATGTTCCTCACCTGATATGGTCAGTGGAGGTGTGCTTTCCAGGCATCCATGTGGGAGTGCTCTTCTACTTATTCTTTCCACATGTGGGACCCTGGAGCAAACAAACCAGACTGCCACTGACCAGTAGAAGGGAACCCTCTGTTTGGAGCATCTCAGAAGCACCAGCAGGAGAAATCCTTCATGGCCCTTGACACAACCCCTCCATTTGTCAGTCATCATAGACAAAAACTCCAGCATGAGAAAACATCTGAAATCTGCCGTTATTTAGATTCTGCATTTTCTTTTCCACCACTGCACACTGGAACTGCGTTTCACTTGACACTGAATTTAACAATAGATTGGGTTTAGAATTCCATCCTCAGCCTCCTGGTCTGCAAGCCCTCTAGAGAGGGAATTTGGAGCCACAAGGCAACATTCTGCATTCTCACTAGAAAGAAATAGGGCCTGGTGAATCTTCCCAGAAACTCCACATGAGGATCAATCTACTTGGCACTCGATGGAACCTTGATTTATAGGCTGTCCTGGGCACTAGTACTAGTACTAGTACTAGTACTGTGTCTGACAGAGCCTGAGCCAAGACCTAGTTTCAGGCACCCAGAGATATGAGCCCATATCCAGCATGTGAGATTGGCCAGGGACCAAGTCCATCATCTCTACCCATCCTTGGTATTCAGGCACCTGTCCCCAGACCTTTTATGTAATCCCTACCAATGGGGTAACCTAAAGCACAATAGAGAACTCCTCCTTCCCCATGGTAGGAATCCTGGCTGTTGATATGGGTGTCCAAACCTCAAAGTGGGAGCCAGCTGCATGGCCAAGGAGACAATGCCCACTCATGAGGGCTGCCCTGGGCACAAGTAGCCATTGTAACCCTCAGCTTGATCAAGCCTTCAAAAAAATGCTCTTAGTTGAACCTCCAGGATCCTGCATTGCAGGCCTGATATGCCCTTAAGCCCAAATCCTAACACATCGTGGGATGTTCCATGTGCACATACCCAGAGCCCGTCACTGGAATCCCTGTTTTGAGGCACCCCTAAGATGGAAAACAGCACTCTTCACTTCCCTGAGAAAGCCACCAAACTAATGGGATCCCCCAGGATCCTTGAGAAGAAGAATCTCCCATGGTCCCATGAGTCCACACCTGTATTCCGAGGCCAGCGTGGATATGCTATCCAGATACAAGAGACTGTGCTACTGGCTTCGAGTCACCTGATTTACAGTTCCTGACGTGCTGCCCTCCAGATCTTTGAATTGGGGCGGTGAACACCTCTCCATTAACCTTATCCCGAGTTTGTGTTTGCAGATCTCTCTCTAAAAACCATTGCTCACATGTCCTCCAGGATGGGGCCCCTAGAGTCACACCACAAGACTGTGATTGCCATCCCCAAGGAAACTGGGCCCATCACAGTTGCCCAAACCCTCCTGATTAGGAGAAACCTGGAAGGCTCCTGAGCACATCCCAATATTGGAGGCTGCTCTGGATGAAAATGCACAGTCTGAAACACCCTGATCACCTCCATCCAGGCAGACACCCAAATCAATGGTCCTGAGTCAGATAATTGAACCTGACATGGCCCTAGGACCTCATTGGAAGAGGGATTAACTTTTCAGGCACCTGTCCTCAGAGGCCTCTTCTGGAATACCAACTTATGATACAAATTATGGCCCCTGAGCCCCAGGGTGGGAAATCCTCCATGGCCTCTTGACGCCACCTCTCCATTTGTTGGTCATCATAGACACAAACTCCAGCCTGAGCAAACATCTGACATCCGCCCATATTCAGGCGCTGATATTGGAATCAGCTGCTGCACACTGGAACTGCCTTTCGCTTTGCAATGAATTTAAGCCTAGCTTCAGACTACAATTTCATCCTCACCCTACTGGTCTGCCATATCTCTTGATAGGGAATTCTGGAGCCACAACGCAACATTCTGCCTTCTTCATAGATAGACGGACCTGGTGAGTCTGCCCATAAACTGCACATGAAGATCAATATACTCAGCCCAGGAGGGAACCCCTATTTATAGTTTGCCCTAGCCACTAGTGCTGTGTCTGACAGAGCCTTAGCCCCTACCTCGTGTCAGCAACCCAGAGGGTGGGGCCCACATTAACCATGTGAGACCGGCCATGGCCCAGGGCTGTCATTACTACCCATCCTTGGTATTCAGGCATCTGTCCCCTAGATCTTAGCTGGAATCCCTACCAATGGGGGGACCTGAAGCACAATAGAGAATTCATCCTTCGCCATGGCAGGAATCCTGACTTTTGGATGGCTGTCCAACCCTAGGAATGGGAACTGGCTGCATGGCTGAGTAGACATCGCCCAATCCTGATGGCCTCCGGGGCACAAGCAGGCATTGGGACCCTCAGCTTGACCATTCTTTCAAA
>NW_028134216.1:0-61000 GCF_964662115.1 Mustela nivalis | reverse complement strand
GCAAATGAAACGGGCAGAGTTCCCTTGGAGAGCACTGGCACAGTCCTTAGGTGTGACAGCACCTTTCTGGGTGTCATCCAGGAGGTCCAGGCTCAGGCTGTGTCAGACAGGGCATTAGTGCCAAGCTTAGACTGTATAATTGAAGTAAAGTTGAGTGGCATGCAGGTTGATCCTCATTTGGCGTTTCTGGGTAGCCCCAGGGCCAACGTTTTTCTTCTGGAGGGAAGAAAGAGTGCTGCATTGTGGCGACGGAATTCTCACGCTGGAGGGCTTGTGGGCCAGAATTGTGAGGAAGGAAGTGTGAGAACACAAGCTAGGCTTAGGTTTTGGGTCAAGATCATGGCAGGCACACTCTGTAGAGCTAAATCTAAATCTCATGCATCTGATGTCAGGGCGAGGATCAGACGTAGGCTCAGGTTGAAGTTTCTGTTCAGGATGGCCCCTTCATGATGGTGGGGGGTATCATGGGGCTATGGAGACTTTCCCACTATTGGCATTGTATGTTGCTCCAATCGGCAAGGATTCCTTCTACGGGACAGTCGAGACCGGTCAGATTGCTCCAGGAAGTCCCATGCGGAACCACGGCAGTGCAGAGTTCTAAGGATGGATTCCTGGAGTGCCCGCCTCACATTCCTATTGTCTCCTAGTGACAAGGCAGGTTCGATCTGCTTCTTTTGGGGAGCAACCAAAGGGGATGTGTTGAAATGGACTCGCCTGCGGATGGGTCATAATGTGGGTTTGTGTCCATGGAGACCTTGGAATGGGGTGTTGGCTGCTGGGACCTGAAGGTTTCCCTTAACTGGAGGTTGTGACACAGCTCCAAAATGCATGTTTCCCATGTGGAAATGAGATTTGTTCAGACTGGTACCTCCAGAAGAACACATATGCTGGTATTGGAAACCAGGCCTCTGAGGAGAGATGCCTGGAATCAAAAGCAATGGATCTGATTAGGTCCTAGGTGCCTGTCCGGTTCAATCTTCTTCTCTGGGGTTATCTGTCTATGGGTCTGAGTTGAGGTAGTTGCTCATCTTGGGACAGATCACCCTGTTTGCCCTGAGTGGCCAACACTATTGGGATGGCCTCAGGGACGTTGGAGTGTTCTCCTAATCTTTAGGGTTGTGGCCAATGGAATGGGCAGAATTTGCTTGGAGAAGGCAGGCACAGTCTTGAGGCATGGCTCCAGGGGCCCCAGCCTGGAGGGTGTGTGGGCCAGGACAGTGGGGACAGAAATCTGAAAACCCAAACTCAGCTTAGGTTTGGGGACGTAGGTATGACAGGCCTGATCTATAGACCGTGAGGAGAATTTTTCAGGCTATGAACAAAGGGCAAGTGTGAGGCATATCTCCAGGCTTTTGTCTCTAGATTTTGTGTCAATGGTGGCCATGGAATGACGGGATGGCCTCTTTGGCCATGGATGATTCTTTCTCTTTTAAGATTTGGTCAGATCCCAAATTTTGGGGCTCATTCAGGGGATGGAGGAGACCCTTTGATATTTTTTTCCTCAGGGGTTCCAGAGCAGAGACCTGAATAGGGGTGACTAGACCTCTCAACCTCTCATTAATATTGGGGTACTAGGGATGGCAATGCGGGTTCTTGGTCCAGCCCCTGAGAGGCTTTACTTGAGGACAGGGCTCACACTGAGGGTCCCAATGTGTTTGTGCCCATTGCGGTTCTCAAGCATGGGCGGGGACTCATGGGCTACACTGGATTCTCCTACACTGAACGTTGGAAAACATGCCAACCACAAGGTTTCTTGCCTTGAGGAAGAAGGAGTTTCATTTCTGCATCACGTTCACCCCTGGGTAGTGAGTATATATAAGGTCTAGGTTCTGAAGCCTGAAAACCAAGGTTGGGAAGAGATGATGACCTAAAGCCATGGCGGGTCTGATGTGCTCAGTGTACAGCCAGCTGTCTGGGTGTCGGTTGGGAATTCAGACCTCAGGCTGTGCAAGACAGGGCATTAACGCTGAAGCGAAACTGTATAATTGGGGTAGAGTCAAGTGGCATGCAGGTTGATCCTCATTTGGTGTTTCTGGTTAGCCCCATAGGACAACGTTTCTCTTCTGGAGGGCAGTCAGAGTGCTGCATTGTGTCTCTCCAGAATTCCCTAACTGGAGGGCTGGTTTGCTCGGAGTGTGAGGACGAAGTCTGAGAACAATAGCTAGGTTTTGCTTCGGGGCGGGGTTTCGGCAGGCACACTCTGCAGAGTTGAATCAAGATTTCGTGCATCTGAAGTCAGGGCGAGGATTAGACGTTGGCTCAGGTTGGAGTTTCTGTCCAAGATGGCTCTTTCATGAAGGGGACGGTGCACCACGAGGCCAAAGAGCTTTTCCCATGATGGGAGTTGTGAGGTGCTCCAAAGCGCAAGGATTCCTTCTGCAGGACAGCTGTGACCTGTTGGATGGCTCCAGGAGGTCCCATATGGAATTACTTCAGAGTAGTTTTCTACAGATGGATGCCCAGCCAGCCCGCCTCACATTCAAATTTCTCCTAGTGACAAGATAGGTTCGATCTGCTGGCTCTAGGGGAGCACCCAAGGGCACTGAGTTGAAATAGACTCTCCTGCAGATGGGTCCTAATGTGGGATTGTGTCCATGGAGTCCTTGGAATGAGGTGGTGGCACCGGGGCCCTGAAGGATTTTCCTAGCCGGGGGGTTTTGACACAGCTTGAAAGAGCATATTTCCCATGTGGAGAAGACATTTGTTCTGACTGATGACTCAGGAAACCCCCATATGGTGGTATTGAAAAAAAGGCCTCTGAGGTTCTGACATAGCTCCACGAGCAAGTTTCCAATGTGCAGACAAGACTTGCTCTGAAGGGGCCTCTGGAAACCCCATAGGCTGGTATTGGAAACCAGGCCTCAGAGAAGAGATGGCTGGAAACCAAAGCAATGGATCTGATTAGGGCCTAGGGGCCTGTCCAGTTCAATGTTCTTCTCTGGGGACATCGGTCTCCGAGTTGGTGTGGAGCTAGTTGCTCAGCTAGTGTCAGATCACCCCTGTTTGTTCCAAGCGGCCTACAATATTGGTATGGTCCCAGGGACATTGGAGATTTCTCCTGATTTATATGGTTGTGGCCAATGGAATATGAAGAATTCCCTTTGAGAGGGCAGGAACAATCCTGAGGTGTGGCTCCAGGGGCCCTAGACTGGAGGGTGTGTGTTTTCAGAAAACTGTCCAAACAGCCCAGGCCTACACAACCTACAGGCTCAGGCCCCTGGAGCCAAACCTGAGGACTGTACTTGCCCTCACCAAGGGAATTGTGTGTGCCCATTCCAATGGCCACAACCCTTCTAATAGGATAAACCTCGAAAGTCCCTGATCCATCTCAATAGTGGTGACTTCCCAGGAAAAACAGGGGCAATCTGAGCCCAACTGAGCATCTACCTGCACTCAGACCCAGAGACAGATGTCCCCACAGGTAAAAAGGAAAGAACAGGCCACTAGGCACTAATCAGATCCATTGCTTTGGTTTCCAGGCATCTCTCCTCAGAGGCCTGGATTTCAAAAGCAGCATATAGCTGTTTCTTGACCCACACATCAGAAAACATCTCATCTACACATGGGAAACTTGCACGTTGGAGCTGTTTCAAAGCCTCTGTTTAGGAGAACCCTTTTGGGCCCCAGTGCCACCGTTTCATTCCAAGGTCTCCATAGACACAAAAGCACGATAGGACCCATCCCCAGGGGTGTCCATTTCAACACAGCGTCCTCGGTTGCTCCCCACAGATCCAGGAGATCTAACCTGTCTTGTTGCTAGGAGACAATTGGAATGCGAGGAGGACTACCCAGCCATCCATCCTTAGAACCCTGCTCAGAATCATTGGCCTGGAGCCAAACGACAGGTATCAATTGTCCTGCAGAAGACTCTCTGCAGTTTGGAGCTTCTCACAACTCCCATCGTGGGAAAACACCCATGGCCTCGTGATGCCACCCATTCATGAAGGGGCCATCAGGGACAGAAACTCCAACCTGAGCGATCGTCTGATCCTCGCCCTGACTTCAGATGCACGAGAACTCAATTCAGGTCTGTAGATTGTGCCTGCCATGGCCTCACCCAGAAACCTAAGCCTAGCTTGTGTTCTCAGACTTTTGTCGTCAGACTACTGGCCCACAAGCACTCCAGTTTGGCAATCCAGAAATACAATGCAGCACTCTGCCGGCCCTCCAGAAGAAAAACATTGTCCGCTGGGGCTAACCAGTAACCCCAAATGAGGATCAACCTGCACCGACCTTGGCTGACCAGGGCACTAATGCCCTTTCTGACACAGCCTGAGCCTGGACTCCCTGGCCCGTCCCAGACAGCTGGCCGCACACTGAGCACATCGAGCCTCCGTGGCCTTAGGTCGTCATCTCTTCCCAACCACGGTTTCCAGGTTTAAGAACCTAGACCTTATCTCCAATCACTGCCCAAGGTTGAAGGTGATGCAGAAATCAGAACTCCTTCCCCATGGCAAGAAACCTTGTGGTTGGCATGTTGTCCAACGTTCAGTGTAGTTGAAACCAGTGTGGCCCAGGAGGCCCCGCCCATTCTCGCGGGCCACATTGGTCACAAACACACATTGTGATGCTCAGGCTGAGCCCAGTCCTCAAGTAAGGCCACTCAGTGGCTGGATGAAGAGATAGAATATTGGGCTTGCCATGCCCCTAGGCCCCAATTTTTAAACATAGTTCGGGTTGTCCCTTCAGTCTTCCCCACGGCTTGGCTTTGGAATTCCTCTTTTGTTGGGACACCTGAGGCAAAAAAACTGAAATGAGTCCTCCCATCCCACAGATTGACGAAAAGCAATTGGGAATCGGGCCAAATCCTCAGAGAGGAAGATTCGTCCATGGCCCATGAGGCCTCCCCGACATTCCACGGCCATCGCTGATACAAAATCCAGAGAAAAAAGCCTGAGCAAGCGCCTCAGACTCGCACTTTCTTCATATCCTGAAGTGTTCTTCTCATGGTTTGTAGATCGGGCCTGCCATACCTACGTCCCCAAACCAGAGCTGAGTTTGTGTTTTCAGACTTCTGTCCTCAAAGTCTTGGGCCACACACTCTCCAGGCTGGGCGCCTGGAGCCACACATTAGGACTGTGCCTACCAATCCATGGGAATTCTGCCCATTCCATGGTCCAAAATCGTACAAATTAGGAGAAACCTCCAAATTCCCTGAGGCCATCCCAATAGTGTAGTTCGCCCGGAACAAACAAGGGCTGTCTGACACCAGCTGATAATCGACCTCCACTCATACCATAGATGCATGCCCCAGAGAAGAAGATTGAACCAGACAGGACCCTAGGCCATTATAGGATCCATTGCTTTGGGTTACAGGCATATGTCCTCAAAAGCCTGATTCCAATACGAGCATAGGGGTTTTCCTGAGGCACCCATCAGAACTCATGTCGTCTCCACAAGGAAACCTGTGCATGGGAGCCATGTCCAAAGCTTAGCAGAGTACTTCAGGATCCCGGTGCCACCGCCCCATTCCAAGGCCCTCATGGACACAAAAACACATTAGGACCCATCCTCACGAAAGTCCATTTCAACTCAGCCGCACCGGTTGCACCGCAGAGCCATCAGATCTAAACTGTCTTGTTGCTAGGAGACAATTGGAATGCGAGGCGGGCTTCCCAGGCATCCATCCGCGAACGGTGCTCTGGAGTCATTCCATATGGGATGTCCTGGAGCTGTCCAACAGATCTCAATTGTCCCGCAGAAGGAATCATTGAAGGGGGCATCCCACAACTCCCAACGTGGGAAAACCTCAATGGCCTCGAGATTCTGCTCACTTCATGAAGCGGCCGTCATGCTCAGAAACTCCAACCTGAGCCAACGTCTGATCCTCGCCCTGACTTCAGATGCATGAGATATTGGTTCAGATCTGCAGGGGGTACCTGCCGTGCCCTCGCCCTGAAACCCAAGTCTAGCTTGTCTTCTCAGACTTTCGTCCTCACACTCCTGGCCCCGAAGCCCTCAAGTTTGGCAATTCCGGACCCACAATGCAGCACTCTGCCTGCCCTCTAGAAAAAAAAATTATTGTCTCATGAGCTGCCCAGGCACCTTAAATGAGGGTAAACCTACACAGCACTCGACTTTACCCAAATAATATAGTCTAACCTGGGCACTAATGCACTGTCGAAACAACCTGAGCCCGGACCTCCTGACCAACACCCAGAAAGCTGACCGCAGACTGAGCACATAAAATCCGCCATGGCCTGAGGTCATCATCTCTTCCCTACCTCAGTTTTCAGGCTTCAGAACCGAGACCTTATCTCCAATCACTGCCCAGGGTTGAGTGTGATGCAGAAATCAGAACTCCTCCTTACCCATGGCAAGAACCCTTGTGGTTGGCACGTTGTCCAACGTTCAGTGTAGGAGAAACCAGCATTCACCCTGAGGCCCGCCCATTCTTGAGTGCGACGAGGGCATACACACGCATTGTGACCCTCATCATGAGTCCTGTCCTCTAGTAAGTCCTCTCAGTGGCTGGACCATTAGATGTCATAATGGGCTTGACATGTCCCTAGGCCCCAATTTTTAACCAGATTTCTGATGGTCCAGTCGCCCCAACCCAGGGCTCTACTCTGGAATCCCTCATTTGATGGGACACCTGAGGTTAAAAAAGAAAAAAACAACAATAAAAAAAGAAAACGGACTTCTTCCAGCCCACGGAATGACCCCAAACTCTTTGGAAGGGGCCAAACCACCAGAGAGTAAGACTCGTCCATTTCCCATGAAGTCACCCAGAAATTCCACGACCATGAGTGACACGATATCCAGAGACAAAAACTTGAGCAGGAGCCTCACACTCGCCCTTCTTTCAAATCCAGAAGAGTTCTCCTCATGGTCTGTAGATCAGTCCTGCCATACCTATGACCCGAAACATAAGCCGAGTTTGTGTTTTCAGACAACTGTCCAAACAGCCCTGGCCTACACAACCTACAGGCTCAGGCCCCTGGAGCCAAACCTGAGGACTGTACTTGCCCTCTCCATGGGAATTGTGTGTGCCCATTCCAATGGCCACAACCCTTCTAATAGGATAAACCTCCAAAGTCTCTGATCCATCTCAATAGTGGTGGCTTCCCAGGAAAAACAGGGGCAATCTGAGCCCAACTGAGCACCTACCTGCACTCAGACCCATAGACAGATGTCCCCAGAGGTAAAAAGGAAAGTACAGGCCCTATGCACTAATCAGATCCATTGCTTTGGTTTCCAGGCATCTCTCCTCAGAGGCCTGGATTTCAAAAGCAGCATATAGCTGTTTCTTGACTCACCCATCAGAAAACATCTCATCTACACATGGGAAACTTGCACGTTGGAGCTATGTCAAAGCCTCTGTTTAGGAGAACCCTTTAGGGCCCCAGTGCCACCGCTTCATTCCAAGGTCTCCATAGACACAAAAGCACGTTAGGACCCATCCCCAGGGGTGTCCATTTCAACTCAGCGTCCTCGGTTGCTCCCCACAGATCCAGGAGATCTAACCTGTCTTGTTGCTAGGAGACAATTGGAATGCGAGGTGGGCTACCCAGCCATCCATCCTTAGATCCCTGCTCAGAATCATTGGCCAGGAGCCAAACAACTGGTCTCAATTGTCCTGCGGAAGACTCTCTGCAGTTTGGAGCTTCTCAAAACTCCCATCGTGGGAAAACACCCATGGCCTCGTGATGCCCCCCCCATTCATGAAGGGGACAACAGGGTCAGAAACTCCAACCTGAGCGATCGTCTGATCCTCGCCCTGACTTCAGATGCACGAGATCTCAATTCAGGTCTGTAGATTGTGCCTGCCATGGCCTCACCCAGAAACCTAATCCTAGCTTGTGTTCTCAGACTTTTGTCGTCAGACTACTGGCCCACAAGCCCTCCAGTTTGGCAATCCAGAACTACAATGCAGCACTCTGCCGGCCCTCCAGAAGAAAAACATTGTCCGCTGGGGCTAACCAGTAACCCCAAATGAGGATCAACCTGCACCGACCTTGGCTGACCAGGGCACTAATGCCCTTTCTGACACAGCCTGAGCCTGGACTCCCTGGCCCGTCCCAGACAGCTGGCCGCACACTGAGCACATCGAGCCTCCGTGGCCTTAGGTCGTCATCTCTTCCCAACCACGGTTTCCAGGTTTAAGAACCTAGACCTTATCTCCAATCACTGCCCAAGGTTGAAGGTGATGCAGAAATCAGAACTCCTTCCCCATGGCAAGAAACCTTGTGGTTGGCATGTTGTCCAACGTTCAGTGTAGTTGAAACCAGTGTGGCCCAGGAGGCCCCGCCCATTCTCGCGGGCCACATTGGTCACAAACACACATTGTGATGCTCAGGCTGAGCCCAGTCCTCAAGTAAGGCCACTCAGTGGCTGGATGAAGAGATAGAATATTGGGCTTGCCATGCCCCTAGGCCCCAATTTTTAAACATAGTTCGGGTTGTCCCTTCAGTCTTCCCCACGGCTTGGCTTTGGAATTCCTCTTTTGTTGGGACACCTGAGGCAAAAAAACTGAAATGAGTCCTCCCATCCCACAGATTGACGAAAAGCAATTGGGAATCGGGCCAAATCCTCAGAGAGGAAGATTCGTCCATGGCCCATGAGGCCTCCCCGACATTCCACGGCCATCGCTGATACAAAATCCAGAGAAAAAAGCCTGAGCAAGCGCCTCAGACTCGCACTTTCTTCATATCCTGAAGTGTTCTTCTCATGGTTTGTCGATCGGGCCTGCCATACCTACGTCCCCAAACCAGAGCTGAGTTTGTGTTTTCAGACTTCTGTCCTCAAAGTCTTGGGCCACACACTCTCCAGGCTGGGCGCCTGGAGCCACACATTAGGACTGTGCCTACCAATCCATGGGAATTCTGCCCATTCCATGGTCGAAAATCGTACAAATTAGGAGAAACCTCCAAATTCCCTGAGGCCATCCCAATAGTGTAGGTCGCCCGGAACAAACAAGGGCTGTCTGACACCAGCTGATAATCGACCTCCACTCATACCATAGATGCATGCCCCAGAGAAGTAGATTGAACCAGACAGGACCCTAGGCCATAATAGGATCCATTGCTTTGGGTTATAGGCATGTGTCCTCAAAAGCCTGATTCCAATACAAGCATAGGGGTTTTCCTGAGGCACCCATCAGAACTCATCTCGTCTCAACAAGGAAACCTGTGCATGGGAGCCATGTCCAAAGCTTAGGAGAGTACTTCATGGTGCCGGAGCCACCGCCCCATTCCAAGGCCCTCATGGACACAAAAACAAAATAGGACCCTTCCTCAGGAAAGTCCATTTCAACTCAGCCACCCCCGTTGCACCGGCAGAGCCATCAGATCAAAACTGTCTTGTTGCTAGGAGACAATTGGAATGCGAGGCGGGCTTCCCAGGCATCCATCCGAGAAAGGTGCTCTGGAGTCATTCCATATGGGATGTCCTGGAGCTGTCCAACAGGTCTCAATTGTCCTGCAGAAGGAATCCTTGAAGGGGGCATCCCACAACTCCCAACGTGGGAAAACCTCAATGGGCCCGAGATCCGCTCCCTTCATGAAGCGGCCGTCATGCACAGGAACTCCAACCTGAGCCAACATCTGATCCTCGCCCTGACTTCAGAAGCATGAGATATTAATTCAGATCTGCAGGGGGTACCTTCCGTGCCCTCGCCCTGAAACCCAAGTCTAGCTTGTCTTCTCACACTTCCGTCCTCACACTCCTGGCCCCGAAGTCCTAATATTTGGCAATTACGGACACAAATGCAGCACTCTGTCGGCCTTCTAGAAAAAAAAAATTATTGCCTCATGAGCTACCCAAACACCTTAAATGAGTATAAATCTACACAGCACTCGAACTTACCCAAATTATATATTCTAACCTGGGCACTAATGCACTGTCGAACACAACCTGAGCCCGGACCTTCTGACCAACACCCAGAAAGCTGACCGCACACTGAGCACATAAAACCCGCCATGGCCTTAGGTCATCATCTCTTCCCTACCTCAGTTTTCAGGCTTCAGAACCGAGACCTTATCTCGAATCACGGCCCAGGGGTGAATGTGATGCAGAAATCAGAACTCCTCCCTACCCATGGCAAGAACCCTTGTGGTTGGCACGTTGTCCATCGTTCAGTGTATGAGAAAGCAGCATTCACCCTGAGGCCCCACCCATTCTTGAGTGCGACGAGGGCATACACACGCATTGTGACCCTCAGCATGAGTCCTGTCCTCTAGTAAGTCCTCAAGTGGCTGGACATTTAGATGTCATAATGGGCTTGACATGTCCCTAGGCCCAAATTTTTAACCAGATTTCTGACTGTCCAGTCGCCCCTCCCCAGGGCTCTACTCTGGAATCCATAAAATGGTGGGACACCTGAGGTTAAAAAAGAAAACAACAACAACAACAACAAAATAAAACAGACTTATTCCAGCACACAGAATGAACCCAAACTCTTTGGACGGGGCCAAACCACCAGAGAGTAAGACACGTCTATTTCCCATGAAGTCACCAAGAAATTCCACGACCTTGATGACACGATATCCAGAGACAAAAACTTGAGCAGGAGCCTCACACTCGCCCTTCTTTCAAATCCCGAAGAGTTCTCCTCATGGTCTGTAGATCAGTCCTGCCATACCTATGACCTGAAACATAAGCCGAGTTTGTGTTTTCAGACAAATGTCCAACGAGCCCTGGCCTACACAACCTACAGGCTCAGGCCCCTGGAGGCAAACCTGAGGACTGTACTTGCCCTTTCCAAGGGAATTATCTGTGCCCATTCCAATGGCCACAACCCTTCTAATAGGATAAACCTCCAAAGTCCCTAATCTATCTCAATAGTGGTGGATTCCCAGGAAAAACAGGGGCAATCTGAGCCCTACAGAGCCCCTACCTGCACTCAGACCCATAGACAGTTGTCCCCAGAGATAAAAAGGAAAGAACAGGCCCCTAGGCACTAATCAGATCCATTGCTTTGGTTTCCAGGCATCTCTCCTCAGAGGCCTGGATTTCAAAAGCAGCATATAGCTGTTTCTTGATTCACCCATCAGAAAACATCTCATCTACACATGGGAAACTTGCACGTTGGAGCTGTGTCAAAGCCTCTGTTTAGGAGAACACTTTAGGGCCCCAGTGCCGCCGCTTCATTCCAAGGTCTCCATAGACACAAAAGCACGTTAGGACCCATCCCCAGGGGTGTCCATTTCAACCCAGCGTCCTCGGTTGCTCCCTACAGATCCAGGAGATCTAACCTGTCTTGTTGCTAGGAGACAATTGGAATGCGAGGTGGGCTACCCAGCCATCCATCCTTAGAACCCTGCTCAGAATCATTGGCCTGGAGACAAACAACAGGTCTGAATTGTCCTGCAGAAGACTCTCTGCTGTTTGGAGCTCTCACAACTCCCTTCGTTGGAAAACCCCAATGGCCTCGTGATGCCCCCCCCCCATTCATGAAGGGGCCATCAGGGACAGAAACTCCAACCTGAGCGATCGTCTGATCCTCGCCCTGACTTCAGATGCACGAGATCTCGATTCAGGTCTGTAGATTGTGCCTACCATGGCCTCACCCAGAAACCTAAGCCTAGCTTGTGTTCTCAGACATTAGTCGTCAGACTACTGGCCAACAAGCCCTCCAGTTTGGCAATCCAGAACTACAATGCAGCACTCTGCCGGCCCTCCAGAAGAAAAACATTGTCCTCTGGGGCTACCCCGTAACCGCAAATGAGGATCAAACTGCAACGACCTTGGCTGTACCCCCAACACATAGGCTGACCAGGGCACTAATGCCCTTTCTGACACAGCCTGAGCCTGGACCCCCTGGACCCTCCCAGACAGCTGGCCGCCCACTGAGCACATCGAGCCGCCATGGCCTTAGGTCGTCATCTCTTCACAACCTCGGTTTTCAGGTTTCAGAACCTAGACCTTATCTCCAATCACTACCCAGGGTGGAAGGTGATACAGAAATCAGAACTCCTTCCCCATGGCAAGAAAACTTGTGGTGGCATGTTGTCCAACGTACAGTGTAGTTGAAACCAGTGTGGCCCATGAGGCCCCGCCCATTCTCGCCGGCCACATTGGTCACAAACACACATTGTGACCCTCAGGCTGAGCCCAGTCCTCAAGTAAGGCCACTCAGTGGCTGGATGAAGAGATAGCATATTGGGCTTGCCATGCCCCTAGGCCCCAATTTTTAACCATAGTTCGGGTTGTCCCTTCAGTCTTCCCCACGGCTTGGCTTTGGAATTCCTCTTTTGGTGGACACCTGAGGTAACAAAACTGAAATGAGTCCTCCCATCCCACAGATTGACGAAAAGCAATTGGGAATCGGGCCAAATCCTCAGAGAGGAAGATTCGTCCATGGCCCATGAGGCTTCCCCGACATTCCACGGCCATCGCTGATACAAAATCCAGAGACAAAAGCCTGAGCAAGCGCCTCAGACTCGCACTTTCTTCATATCCTGAAGAGTTCTTCTCATGGTTTGTAGATCGGGCCTGCCATACCTACGTCCCCAAACCTAAGCTGAGTTTGTGTTTTCAGACTTCTGTCCTCAAAGTCTTGGGCCACACACTCTCCAGGCTGGGCGCCTGGAGCCACACATTAGCACTGTGCCTACCAATCCATGGGAATTCTGCCCATTCCATGGTCCAAAATCGTACAAATTAGGAGAAACCTCCAAAGTCCCTGAGTCCATTCCAATAGTGTTGGTCGCCCGGAACAAACAAGGGCTGTCTGACACCAGCTGATAATCGACCTCCACTCATACCATAGATGGATGCCCCACAGAAGAAGATTGAACCAGACAGGACCCTAGGCCATAATAGGATCCATTGCTTTGGGTTACAGGCATGTGTCCTCAAAAGCCTGATTCCAATACGAGCATCGGGGTTTTCCTGAGGCACCCATCAGAAGTCATCTCGTCTCAACAAGGAAACCTGTGCATGGGAGCCATGTCCAAAGCTTAGGAGAGTACTTCATGGTGCCGGAGCCACCGCCCCATTCCAAGGCCCTCATGGACACAAAAACAAATTAGGACCCTTCCTCAGGAAAGTCCATTTCAACTCAGCCACCCCGGTTGCTTCCGCAGAGCCATCAGATCAAAACTGTCTTGTTGCTAGGAGACAATTGGAAAGCGAGGCGGGCTTCCCAGGCATCCTTCCGCGAAAGGTGCTCTGGAGTCATTCCATATGGGATGTCCTGGAGCTGTCCAACAGGTCTCAATTGTCCCGCAGAAGGAATCCTTGAAGAGGGCATCCCACAACTCCCAACGTGGGAAAACCTCAATGGGCCCGAGATCCGCTCCCTTCATGAAGCGGCCGTCATGCACAGGAACTCCAACCTGAGCCAACTTCTGATCCTCGCCCTGACTTCAGAAGCATGAGATATTGGTTCAAATCTGCAGGGGGTACCTGCCGTACCCTCGCCCTGAAACCCAAGTCTAGCTTGTCTTCTCAGACTTCCGTCCTCACACTCCTGGTCCCAAAGTCCTAATATTTGGCAATTCCGGACCCACAATGCAGCACTCTGCCGGCCCTCTAGAAAAAAAAAAAAAATTATTGCCTCATGAGCTACCCAGGCACCTTAAATGAGGATAAATCTACAAAGCATTCGACCTTACCCAAATTATATAGTCTAACCTGGGCACTAATGCACTGTCGAACACAACCTGAGCCTAGACCTCCTGACCAACACTCAGAATGCTGACCGCACACTGAGCACATAAACCCCGCCATGGCCTTAGGTCATCATCTCTTCCCTACCTCAGTTTTAAGGCTTCAGAACCGAGACCTTATCTCCAATCACGGCTCAGGGGTGAATGTGATGCAGAAATCAGAACTCCTCCTTACCCATGGCAAGAACCCTTGTGGTTGGCACGTTGTCCAACGTTCAGTGTAGGAGAAACCAGCATTCACCCTGAGGCCCCGCCCATTCTTGAGTGGGACGAGGGCATACACACGCATATTGACGCTCAGCATGAGTCCTGTCCTTTAGTAAGTCCTCTCAGTGGCTGGACGATTAGATGTCATAATGGGCTTGACATGTCCCTAGGCCCCAATTTTTAACCAGATTTCTGATTGTCCAGTCGCCCCTCCCCAGGGCTCTACTCTGGAATCCCTCATTTGGTGGGACACCTGAGGTTAAAAAAGAAAACAACAACAACAACAACAAAATAAAACGGACTTCTTACAGCCCACAGAATGACCCCAAACTCTTTGGACGGGGCCAAACCACCAGAGAGTAAGAGTCGTCCATTTCCCATGAAGTCACCCAGAAATTCCACGACCATGAGTGACACGATATCCAGAGACAAAAACTTGAGCAGGAGCCTCACACTCGCCCTTCTTTCAAATCCTGAAGAGTTCTCCTCATGGTCTGTAGATCAGTCCTGCCATACCTATGACCTGAAACATAAGCCGAGTTTGTGTTTTCAGACAACTGTCCAAACAGCCCTGGCCTACACAACCTACAGGCTCAGGCCCCTGGAGCCAAACCTGAGGACTGTACTTGCCCTCTCCAAGGGAATTGTGTGTGCCCATTCCAATGGCCACAACCCTTCTAATAGGATAAACCTCCAAAGTCCCTGATCTATCTCAATAGTGGTGGCTTCCCAGGAAAAACAGGGGCAATCTGAGCCCAACTGAGCACCTACCTGCACTCAGACCCATAGACAGATGTCCCCAGAGGTAAAAAGGAAAGAACAGGCCCCTAGGCACTAATCAGATCCATTGCTTTGGTTTCCAGGCATCTCTCCTCAGAGGCCTGGATTTCAAAAGCAGCATATAGCTGTTTCTTGACTCACCCATCAGAAAACATCTCATCTACACATGGGAAACTTGCACGTTGGAGCTGTGTCAAAGCATCTGTTTAGGAGAACCCTTTAGGGCCCCAGTGCCGCCGCTTCATTCCAAGGTCTCCATAGACACAAAAGCACATTAGGACCCATCCCCAGGGGTGTCCATTTCAACTCAGCATCCTCGGTAGCTCCCCACAGATCCAGGAGATCTAACCTGTCTTTTTGCTAGGAGACAATTGGAATGCGAGGTGGGCTACCCAGCCATCCATCCTTAGAACCCTGCTCAGAATCATTTTCCTGGAGCCAAACAACAGGTCTCAATTGTCCTTCAGAAGACTCTCTGCAGTTTGGAGCTTCTCACAACTCCCATCGTGGGAAAACCCTCATGGTCTCGTGATGCCCCCCCCCATTCATGATGGGGCCATCAGGGACAGAAACTCCAAGCTGAGCGATCGTCTGATCCTCGCCCTGACTTCACATGCACGAGATCACGATTCAGGTCTGTAGATTGTGCCTGCCATGGCCTCACCCAGAAACCTAAGCCTCGCTTGTGTTCTCAGACTTTTGTGGTCAGACTACTGGCCCACAAGCCCTCCAGTTTGGCAATCCAGAACTACAATGCAGCACTCTGCCTGCCCTCTAGAAGTAAAACATTGTCCTCTGGGGCTACCCAGTAACCCCAAATGAGGATCAACCTGCACCGACCTTTGCTGTACCCCAAATACATAGGCTGACCAGGGCACTAATGCCCTTTCACACACAGCCTGAGCCTGGACTCCCTGGCCTGTCCCAGACAGCTGGCCGCACACTGAGCACATCGAGCCTCCGTGGCCTTAGGTCGTCATCTCTTCCCAACCTCGGTTTCCAGGTTTCAGAACATAGACCTTATCACCAATCACTGCCCAAGGTTGAAGGTGATGGAGAAATCAGAACTCCTTCCCCATGGCAAGAAACCTTGTGTTTGGCATGTTGTCCAACGTTCAGTGTATTTGAAACCAGTGTGGCCCATGAGGCCCCTCCCATGCTCGCAGGACACATTGGTCACAAACACACATTGTGACCCTCAGGCTGAGCCCAGTCCTCAATTAAGGCCACTCAGTGGCTGGATGAAGCAATAGCATATTGGGCTTGCCATGTCCCTAGGCCCCAATTTTTAACCATAGTTCGGGATGTCCCTTCAGTCTTCCCCACGGCTTGGCTTTGGAATTCCTCTTTTGGTGGGACACCTGAGGTAACAAAACTGAAATGAGTCCTCCCATCCCACAGATTGACGAAAAGCAATTGGGAATCGGGCCAAATCCTCAGAGAGGAAGATTTGTCCATGGCCCATGAGGCCTCCCCGACATTCCACGGCCATCGCTGATACAAAACCAGAGACAAAAGCCTGAGCAAGCGACTCAGACTCGCACTTTCTTCATATCCTGAAGAGTTCTTCTAATGGTTTGTAGATCGGGCCGGCCATACCTAAGTCCCCAAACCTAAGCTGAGTTTGTTTTTTCAAACTTCTGTCCTCAAAGTCTTGGGCCACACACCCTGCAGGCTGGGCCCATGGAGCCACACATTAGGACTGTGCCTACCAATCCATGGGAATTCTGCCCATTCCATGGTCCAAAATCGTACAAATTAGGAGAAACCTCCAAATCCCTGAGGCCATCCCAATAGTGTAGGTCGCCCGGAACAAACAAGGGCTGTCTGTCACCAGCTGATAATCGACCTCCACTCATACCATAGATGGATGTCCCCAGAGAAGAAGATTGAACCAGACAGGACCCTAGGCCATAATAGGATCCATTGCTTTGGGTTACAGGCATGTGTCCTCAAAAGCCTGATTCCAATACGAGCATAGGGGTTTTCCTGAGGCACCCATCAGAACTCATCTCGTCTCCACAAGGAAACCTGTGCATGGGAGCCATGTCCAAAGCTTAGGAGAGTACTTCAGGGTGCCGGTGCAACCGCCCCATTCCAAGGCCCTCATGGACACAAAAACACATTAGGACCCATCCTCAGGAAAGTCGATTTCAACTCAGCCACCCCGGTAGCTCCCGCAGAGCCATCAGATTTAAACTGTCTTGTTGATAGGTGACAATTGGAATGCGAGGCGGGCTTCCCAGGCATCCATCCGCGAAAGGTGCTCTGGAGTCATTCCATATGGGATGTCCTGGAGCTGTCCAACAGGTCTCAATTGTCCCGCAGAAGGAATCATTGAAGGGGGCATCCCACAACTCCCAACGTGAGAAAACCTCAATGGCCTCGAGATACCGCTCCCTTCATGAAGGGGCCGTCATGCTCAGAAACTCCCACTTGAGCCAACGTCTGATCCTCGCGCTGACTTCAGATGCATGAGATATTGGTTCAGATCTGCAGGGGGTACCTGCCGTGCCCTCACCCTGAAACCCAAGTATAGCTTGTCTTCTCAGACTTCCATCCTTACAATCCTGGCCCCAAAGACCTCAAGTTTGACAATTCTGGACCCACAATTCAGCACTCTGCCTGCCCTCTAGAAAATAAATTATTCACTCATGAGCTGCCCAGGCACCTTAAATGAGGGTAAACATACACAGCACTCGACTTCACCGAAATTATATAGTCTAACCTAGGCACTAATGCACTGTTGAACACAACCTGAGCCCGAACCTCCTGACCAACACCCAGAAAGCAGACCGCACACTGAGCACATAAAACCCGCCATGGCCTTAGGACATCATCTCTTCCCTACCTCAGTTTTCAGGCTTCAGAACCGAGACCTTCTCTCCAATACTGCCCAGGGGTGAGTGTGATGCAGAAATCAGAACTCCTCCTTACCCATGGCAAGAATCCTTGTGGTTGGCACGTTGTCCAACGTTCAGTGTAGGAGAAACCAGCATTCACCCTGAGGCCCCGCCCAGTCTTGAGTGTGATGAGGGCATACACACGCATTGTGACCCTCAGCATGAGTCCTGTCCTCTAGTAAGTCCTCTCAGTGGCTGGAACATTAGATGTCATAAAGGGCTTGACATGTCCCTAGGCCCCAATTTTTAACCAGATTTCTGATTGTCCAGTCGCCCCTCCCCAAGGCTCTACTCTGGAATCCCTCATGTGGTGGGACACCTGAGGTTAAAAAAGAAAACAACAACAACAACAACAACAACAACAAAAAAAAACGGACTTCTTCAAGCCCACAGAAGGACCCCATACTCTTTGGATGGGGCCAAACCACCAGAGAGTAAGACTCGTCCATTTCCCATGAAGTCACCCAGAAATTCCACCACCATGAGTGACAAGATATCCAGAGACAAAAACTTGAGCAGGAGCCTCACACTCGCCCTTCTTTCAAATCCTGAAGAGTTCTCCTCATGGTCTGTAGATCAGTCCTGCCATACCTATGACCTGAAACATAAGCCGAGTTTGTGTTTTCAGACAACTGTCCAAACAGCCCTGGCCTACACAACCTACAGGCTCAGGCCCCTGGAGCCAAACCTGAGGACTGTACTTGCCCTCTCCAAGGGAATTGTGTGTGCCCATTCCAATGG
This sequence comes from Mustela nivalis, assembly GCF_964662115.1. Lineage (NCBI taxonomy): Eukaryota > Metazoa > Chordata > Mammalia > Carnivora > Mustelidae > Mustela > Mustela nivalis. Next base: position 42,756 of record NW_028134216.1, on the reverse strand, counting down.
CAACAACACTTCTAATAGGATAAACCTCCAAAGTCCCTGATCCATCTCAATAGTGGTGGCTCCCAGGAAAAACAGGGGCAATCTGAGCCCAACTGAGCACCTACCTGCACTCAGACTCATAGACAGATGTCCCCAGAGGTAAAAAGGAAAGAAGAGGCTTCTAGGCACTAATCAGATCCATTGCTTTGGTTTCCAGGCATCTCTCCTCAGAGGCCTGGATTTCAAAAGCAGCATATAGCTGTTTCTTGACTCACCCATCAGAAAACATCTCATCTACACATGGAAAACTTGCACGTTGGAGCTGTGTCAAAGCCTCTGTTTAGGAGAACCCTTTAGGGCCCCAGTGCCACCGCTTCATTCCAAGGCCTCCATAGACACAAAAGCACATTAGGACCCATCCCCAGGGGTGTCCATTTCAACTCAGCATCCTCGGTAGCTCCCCACAGATCCAGGAGATCTAACCTGTCTTTTTGCTAGGAGACAATTGGAATGCGAGGTGGGCTACCCAGCCATCCATCCTTAGAACCCTGCTCAGAATCATTTTCCTGGAGCCAAACAACAGGTCTCAATTGTCCTGCAGAAGACTCTCTGCAGTTTGGAGCTTCTCACAACTCCCATAGTGGGAAAACCCCCATGGCCTCGTGATGCCCCCCCATTCATGAAGGGGCCATCAGGGACAGAAACTAAAACCTGAGTGATCGTCTAATTCTCGCCCTGACTTCAGATGCACGAGATCTCAATTCAGGTCTGTAGATTGTGCCTGCCATTGCCTCACGCAGAAACATAAGCCTAGCTTGTGTTCTCAGACTTTTGTCGTCAGACTACTGGCCCACAAGCCCTCCATTTGGCAATCCAGAACTACAATGCAGCACTCTGCCGGCCCTCCAGAAGAAAAACATTGTCCTCTGGGGCTACCAGTAACCCCAAATGAGGATCAACCTGCACCGACCTTGGCTGTCTCCCAAATACATAGGCTGACCAGGGCACTAATGCCCTTTCTGACACAGCTTGAGCCTGGACCCCCTGGCCCCTCCCAGACAGCTGGCCGGAACCTGAGCACATCGAGCCGCCATGGCCTCAGGTCGTCATCTCTTCCCAACCTCGGTTTTCAGGTTTCAGAACCTAGACCTTATCTCCAATCTCTGCCCAGGGATGAAGGTGATGCAGAAATCAGAACTCCTTCCCCATGGCAAGAAACCTTGTGGTTGGCATGTTGTCCAACGTTCAGTGTCGTTGAACCAGTGTGGCCCATGAGGCCCTGCCCATGCTCTCGGGCCACATTGGTCACAAACACACATTGTGACACTCTGGCTGAGCCCAGTCCTCAAGTAGGGCCACTCAGTGGCTGGATGAAGAGATAGCATATTGGGCTTGCCATGCCCCTAGGCCCCAACTTTTAACCATAGTTCGGGATGTCCCTTCAGTCTTCCCTACGGCTTGGATTTGGAATTCCTCTTTTGGTGGGACACCTGAGGTAACAAAACTGAAAGGAGACCTCCCATCCCACAGATTGACAAAAAGCAATTGGGAATCGGGTCAAATCCTCAGAAAGGAAGATTCGTCCATGGCCCATGAGGCCTCCCCGACATTCCACGGCCATTGCTGATACAAAATCCAGAGACAAAACCTGAGCAAGCGACTCAGACTCGCACTTTCTTCATATCCTGAAGATATCTTCTCATGGTTTGTCGATCGGGCCTGCCATACCTACGTCCCCAAACCTAAGCTGAGTTTGTGTTTTCAGACTTCTGTCCTCAAAGTCTTGGGCCACACACCCTCCAGGCTGGGCGCCTGGAGGCACACATTAGTACTGTGCCTACCAAACCATGGGAATTCTGCCCATTCCATGGTCCAAAATCGTACAAATTAGGAGAAACCTCCAAAGTCCCTGAGGCCATCCCAATAGTGTTGGTCGCCCGGAACAAAAAGGGTTGTCTGACACCAGCTGATAATCGACCTCCACTCATACCATAGATGGATGTCCCCAGAGAAGAAGATTGAACCAGACAGGACCCTAGGCCATAATAGGATCCATTGCTTTGGGTTACAGGCATGTGTCCTCAAAAGCCTGATTCCAATACGAGCATCGGGGTTTTCCTGAGGCACCCATCAGAACTCATCTCATCTCCACAAGGAAACCTGTGCATGGGAGCCATGTCCAAAGCTTAGGAGAGTACTTCATGGTGCCGCAGCCACCGCCCCATTCCAAGGCCCTCATGGACACAAAAACACATTAGGACCCATCCTCAGGAAAGTCCATTTCAACTCAGCCACCCCGGTTGCTCCCGCAGAGCCATAAGATCAAAACTGTCTTTTTGCTAGGAGACAATTGGAATGCGAGGCGGGCTTCCCAGGCATCCATCCGCAAATGGTGCTCTGTAGTCATTCCATATGGGATGTCCTGGAGCTGTCCCACAGGTCTCAATAGTCCCGCAGAAGGAATCCTTGAAGGGGGCATCCCACAACTCCCAACGTGGGAAAACCTCAATGGGCCCGAGATCCGCTCCCTTCATGAAGTGGCCGTCATGCACAGGAACTCCAACCTGAGCCAACGTCTGATCCTCGCCTAGACTTCAGATGCATGAGATATTGGTTCAGATCTGCAGGGGGTCCCTGCCGTGCCCTCGCCCTGAAACCCAAGTCTAGCTTGTCTTCTCACACTTCCGTCCTCACACTCCTGGCCCCAAAGTCCTAATATTTGGCAATTCCGACCCACAATGCAGCACTCTGCCTGCCCTCTAGAAAAAAAATTATTGCCTCATGAGCTGCCCAGGCACTTTAAATGAGGGTAAACACACACAGCACTCGACTTTACCAAATTATACAGTCTAACCTAGGCACTAATGCACTGTCGAACAAAACCTGGCCGGGACCTCCTGACCAACACCCAGAAAGCTGACCGCACACTGAGCACATAAACCCCGCCATGGCCTTAGGTCATCATCTCTTCCCTACCTCACTTTTTAGGTTTCAGAACCAAGACCTTATCTCCGATCACTGCCCAGGGGTGAATGTTATGCAGAAATCAGAACTCCTTACCCATGGCAAGAACCCTTGTGGTTTGCACGTTGTCCAACTTTCAGTGTAGGAGAAACCAGCATTGACCCTGAGGCCCCGTCCATTCTTGAGTGCGACGAGGGCATACACACGCATTGTGACCCTCAGCATGAGTCCGTTCCTCTAGTAAGTCCTCTCAGTGGCTGGACCATTAGATGTCATAATGGGCTTGACATGTCCCTAGGCCCCAATTTTAACCAGATTTCTGATTGTCCAGGCTCCGCCCCCCCAGGGCTCTACTCTGGAATCCCTCATTTAGTGGAACACCTGAGGTTAAAAAAGAAAACAACAACAACAAAAAAAAAAAAAAAAAAAAAACGAACTTCTTCCAGCCCACAGAATGACCCCAAACTCTTTGGACGGGGCCATACCACCAGAGAGTAAGAGTCGTCCATTTCCCATGAAGTCACCCAGAAATTCCACGACCATGAGTGACACGATATCCAGAGACAAAAACTTGAGCAGGAGCCTCACACTCGCCCTTCTTTCAAATCCAGAAGAGTTCTCCTCATGGTCTGTAGATCAGTCCTGCCATACCTATGACCCGAAACATAAGCCGAGTTTGTGTTTTCAGACAACTGTCCAAACAGCCCTGGCCTACACAACCTACAGGCTCAGGCCCCTGGAGCCAAACCTGAGGACTGTACTTGCCCTCTCCAAGGGAATTGTGTGTGCCCATTCCAATGGCCACAACCCTTCTAATAGGATAAACCTCGAAAGTCCCAGATCCATCCCAATAGTGGTGGCTTCCCAGGAAAAACAGGGGCAATCTGAGCCCAAATGAGCACCTACCTGCACTCAGACCCATAGACAGATGTCCCGAGAGGTAAAAAGGAAAGAACAGGCCCCTAGGCACTAATCTGATCCATTGCTTTGGTTTCCAGGCATCTCTCCTCAGAGGCCTGGATTTCAAAAGCAGCATCTAGCTGTTTCTTGACTCACCCATCAGAAAACATCTCATCTACACATGGGAAACTGGCACGTTGGTGCTGTGTCAAAGCCTCTGTTTAGGAGAACCATTTAGGGCACCAGTGCCACCTCTTCATACCAAGGTCTCCATAGACACAAAAGCACATTAGGACCCATCCCCAGGGGTGTCCATTTCAACTCAGCGTCCTCGGTTGCTCCCCACAGATCCAGGAGATCTAACCTGTCTTGTTGCTAGGAGACAATTAGAAGCGAGGTGGGCTACCCAGCCATCCATCCTTAGAATCCTGCTCAGAATCATTGGCCTGGAGCCAAGCAACTGGTCTCAATTGACCTGCAGAAGACTCTCTGCTGTTTGGAGCTTCTCATAACTCCCATCGTGGGAAAACCCCCATGGCCTCGTGATGCCCCCCCCCCATTCATGAAGAGGCCATCAGGGACAGAAACTCCAACCTGAGCGATCGTCTGATCCTCGCCCTGACTTCAGATGCACGAGATCTCGATTCAGGTCTGTAGATTGTGCCTACCATGGCCTCACCCAGAAACCTAAGCCTAGCTTGTGTTCTCAGACTTTTGTGGTCAGACTACTGGCCCACAAGCCCTCCAGTTTGGCAATCCAGAACTACAATGCAGCACTCTGCCGGCCCTCCAGAAGAAAAACATTGTCCTCTGGGGCTACCCAGTAACCCCAAATGAGGATCAACCTGCACCGACCTTGGCTGACCAGGGCACTAATGCCCTTTCTGACACAGCCTGAGCCTGGACTCCCTGGCCCGTCCCAGACAGCTGGCCGCACACTGAGCACATCGAGCCTCAGTGGCCTTAGGTCGTCATCTCTTCCCAACCACGGTTTCCAGGTTTCAGAACCTAGACCTTATCTCCAATCACTGCCCAAGGTTGAAGGTGATGCAGAAATCAGAACTCCTTCCCCATGGCAAGAAACCTTGTGGTTGGCATGTTGTCCAACGTTCAGTGTGGTTGAAACCAGTGTTGCCCATGAGGCCCCGCCCATGCTCGAGGGCCACATTGGTCACAAACACACATTGTGACCCTCAGGCTGAGCCCAGTCCTCAAGTAAGGACACTCAGTGGCTGGATGAAGAGATAGCATATTGTGCTTGCCATGACCCTAGGCCCCAACTTTTAACCATAGTTCGGGATGTCCCTTCAGTCTTCCCCACGGCTTGGATTTGGAATTCCTCTTTTGGTGGGACACCTGAGGTAACAAACCTGAAAGGAGACCTCCCATCCCACAGAATGACGAAAAGCAATTGTGAATCGGGCCAAATCCTCAAGGAGTAAGATTCGTCCATGGCCCATGAGGCCTCCCCGACATTCCACGGCCATCGCTGATAAAAATCCAGAGACAAAAGCCTGAGCAAGCGCCTCAGACTCGCACTTTCTTCATATCCTGAAGATTTCATCTCATGGTTTGTCGATTGGGCCTGCCATACCTACGTCCCCAAACCTAAGCTGAGTTTGTGTTTTCAGACTTCTGTCCTCAAAGTCTTGGGCCACACACCCTCCAGGCTGGGCGCCTGGAGCCACACATTAGGACTGTGCCTACCAATCCATGGGAATTCTGCCCATTCCATGGTCCAAAATCGTACAAATTAGGAGAAACCTCCAAAGTCCCTGAGGCCATCCCAATAGTGTAGGTCGCCCGGAACAAACAAAAGCTGTCTGACACCAGCTGATAATCGACCTCCACTCATACCATAGATGGATGTCCCCAGAGAAGAAGATTGAACCAGACAGGACCCTAGGCCATAATAGGATCCATTGCTTTGGGTTACAGGCATGTGTCCTCAAAAGCCTGATTCCAATACGAGCATAGGGGTTTTCCTGAGGCACCCATCAGAACTCATCTCATCTCCACAAGGAAACCTGTGCATGGGAGCCATGTCCAAAGCTTACGAGAGTACTTCAGGGTCCCGGTGCCACCGCCCCATTCCAAGGCCCTCATGGACACAAAAACACATTACGACCCATCCTCAGGAAAGTCCATTTCAACTCAGCCACCTCGGTTGCTCCCGCAGAGCCATCAGATCTAAACTGTCTTGTTGCTAGGAGACAATTGGAATGCGAGGCGGGCTTCCCAGGCATCCATCCGCGAATGGTGCTCTGGAGTCATTCCATATGGGATGTCTTGGAGCTGTCCAACAGGTCTCAATTGTCCCGCAGAAGGAATTCTTGAAGGGAGCATCCCACAACTCCCAACGTGGGAAAACCTCAATGGCCTCGAGATTTCGCTCCCTTCATGAAGCGGACGTCATGCTTAGAAACTCCCACCTGAGCCAACGTCTGATCCTCGCCCTGACTTCAGATGCATGAGATATTAGTTCAGATCTGCAGGGATAAACCTACACAGCACTCAACTTTACCCAAATTTCGTCGTCTAACCTGGGCACTAATGCACTGTCGGACACAACATGAGGCTGGATCTCCTGACCAACACCCAGAAAGATGAACGCATACTGAGCACATAAGACCCGCCATGGCCTTAGGTCATCATCTCTTCCCTATATCAGTTTTCAGGCTTCAGAACCGAGACCTTAACTCCAATCACTGCCCAGGCGTGAGTGTGATGCAGAAATCACACTCCTCCTTACCCATGGCAAGAAAACTTGCTGCTGGCAGTGAGTCAAACCTTCAGTGTAGGAAAAAACGGCATGGCCCATGAGGCCACGCCCATGCGTGAGGGCCGCCTTGGGCACAAACACACATTGTGATCCACAGCGTGGGTACCTTATTCAAGTAACGCCTCTAGTGAATGGACCAAGAGCCCGCATATGTGGCTTGCCATGCCCATAGGCACACAGGACTAACTAGATGGTGTGTATTCCAGTTGAGGGAACCCACTGCTGTGCTCTAGAGTCCCTCTCCTGGGCGGTCCGCTGTGGCAGAAAACAGTACTCTTCCCTTCCCACAGAATGAACCCTAACACTTGGGAGCTTGGACAATCCCCTGAGAGGAAGGCTCTTCCTCGGCCCCTGAGGCAACCCCTACACTGACCGGCCACTGTGAAAGCGACACCCAGAGAAAAAAACCTGAACGACTGCCTCCCACTTGCCCTCCTTTGATATCCAGAAGATCTCCCTTCATGGACTGGAGATCAGGCTTGCCATTACATTGGCCCCTAGCTGAGCCAAGTTTGCTTTTTCAGACATCTGTCCCCACAGCCCTGGCAAACACAGCCTTTAGGCTGGGTCCTCTGGAGCCATACCACAGGACCGTGCCTGCTGTCTCCTGGGAAACTGTGTCCATTCCTTTGGCCACACACCTCCAGAATATGAGAAACCTAAAGGCCCCCGAGGACATCCCACTACTGGGAGCCTCCCTGGACACACAGGGGCATTCGGACACAAGCTGAGCAGCTACCTCCACGAAGGCATGCACACAGATGTCAACAGAGATAGAAGGTTGAGCCGGACAGGCCCATAGGCCCTAATCTCAACTCTTGCTTTGTTTTCCAGGTGTCACTCCTCAGAGCTTTTGGTTCGAAGAACAGGATATGGGGCTTTACTGAGGCACTGAACAGAACTCCTCTCGTCTCCACATGGGAAGCTTCCTTGTTGGAGCCGTGTCAAACACCTCAGGTTGGAAAATCCTGCAGAGTCCCTGAGCCACATCCACATTCCAAGGTCTCCCAGTCCACCAAGCCACAGTAGGACTCATCTTCAGGAGAGTCCATTTCAACTCTCCCCTCTGGGTAGCTCACCCAGGAGCCCACAGATTGAGCCTGCCTTGTCCTGAATAAAGTGTGGGAATATGAGGTGGCCTTCCCAGGCATCCATGCTTAGACACCTGCTCTCGAGTCTTTCCGTATGGGGCCTCCTGGAATCATCCAATAGGACTCGACTGTCGTGCAGAAGGAAACCTTGAGGTTTGGAGTAGTTCACAAATCCCATCGTAGGCATACCTCCCTGGCGTCATGAAGCCCCAACACCCTTCAGGAAGAGGCCATGCTGGACAAAAATTCTATCCTGAGGCACGTCTCATAGTTGACATGACCTCAGTGCAGGAGATCTCGATTCAGCCTCTGCAGAGTGGGCCTGCCGTGCCCTCGGTCCCAAACCTCACGCTAGCTTGTGTTTTCAGACTTCCTTCCTCACACTCCTGGCAAACAAGACCTCCGGACTAGGAACTCCAGAACCACAACCCAGCCCATTGTCTGCCCAAAAGAAGAAAAACGTTTCCCTGTGGGGCTCTCCAGAAAACCCAGATGAGGATCAACCTGCTCGGGACTCGACGGTACCCGAACTGGATAGGCTGCTCTGGGCACGCATGCTCTGTCTGACACAGCCTGAAGCCAGACGTCCAAACAGACAAGGAGAAAGCTGACCGCACACCCAGCACTTCGGACACGCCATGGTCTTGTGCCGTCACCTCTTCCTAACCTTGGTTTTCAGATATCTGAACCTAGACATTATATCAATTCTCCACACAGCTGGGTATCGCAAGCACAAAACAGAACACCTCCTTCCCCATGGCTGTCAAGCTTGCTCTTGGCATGGAGTCACACCTTCAGTGTGGGAGAAACCTTCATGGCCCCTGATGCCACGCCCAAACTGAGTGCTGCTTGGGCACAAATTCACACTGTGACCCTCAGCACGAGCCCCATGTCAAAGAAAGGCCTGTCAGGGCCTGGACCAAGAGCCCGCATATGGAGCTTGCCAAGCCCCTATGCACCAGATCCTCACCAGGGTTTGAGATTTCCAGTCGACCCGACCGTACCTGGGGCTCTGCTCTGGAATCCCTTTCTTGGAGAGACACATGAGCCAGACAACACGACTCCACCCTTCCCACAAAATGACCCCAAACTCCTGGGAGCTGGGACAAATCCCCATAGAGGGATACTCGTCCACAGTCCCTGAGGCCACCCCTCCAATCCACGGCTATCCCAGACACAACATCCAGAAACAAAAGCCTGAAGGAATGCCTCCCACTCGCCCTTGTTTCAGAGGCCCAGGAGCTCCTTCTCGGGTTGTACATCTGGCCTGCCATACCCTAGGCGCCACTCATATGCTGAGTTTGAGTTTTCAGATTTCTGTGCCCACAGGCTGGACCCACACAACTTCCAGGCTAGGGCCTCTGGAGCCACAGCGAAAGATTGTGCCTGCCCTCTCCAAGGAGAGTGTGCCCCATCCATTGACCACAACCCTACAGGTTAGGGAAAAGCTCCAACGCCCCTGAGGCCATCAATACTGTAGGCAACCCTGGACTAAGAGTTGCTCCCTGATACCAGCGGAGCAACTATCTCCACTTAGATTCTCAGACAGTGTCCCCAGAGACAGAAGATTGAAATGGACAGGCCCCCAGGCCCTAATCTGAACCTTAGCTTTGGTTTCCATGTGTCCGTCCTCAGAGGACTGTTTTCGTAGACCAGCACACGGGGCTTTTCTGAGGCACCCAACCAAACATCTCTCATCTCCACATGGGCAGCTTTCTTACTGGGATGTATCAAACACTTCAGGTAGGAGAGTTCCGCAGGGACACTGAACAACCAGCATATTCCAAGGTCTCCATGGGCCCAAACGCACATTATGACGCATCCTCAGGAGAGGCCATTTCAACTCAGCCCCCTGGGTAGCGTGCCCCAGAGGCAGCAGATCAAACATAACTTGTCGCTAATGGCCAATGGGAATGCGAGGCATGCTGTACAGGGATCCATCCTTCGAACCCTGCTCTCCAGTCCTTCCGTATGGTATGTCCTGGAGCCATGCAACAGGACTCGAATGTCCCACTGAAGGAAACCTTGTGGTTTGGGGCAACCTCCAAACTCAGCGTGGGAAAACTTCCCTGGTCTCATGAAGGTGCCATCATGGACACATACTCCAGCCTCAGCCAACGTCTGATCCGCAGCCTGACTTCTGATGCAGGAGATTTTGATTCAGCCTCTGCAGAGTGGGCCTGCCTGCCTTGGCTCCAATCCTCACCCTAGCTTGTGTTTTCAGACTTCTGTCCTCACACTCCTGGCCCACAAACCCTCCCTACTGGGAATTCTGGGGCCAAATGAAGCACTCTGCCTGCCTCCCAGGAAAAAAACACTGTCTATGGTGCTGCCCAGAAACCCCAAATGAGGATCAAACTTCTTGTCCCTCGGCAACACCACAATTGCATATGCTACCTTAAACACTGATGCTCTGTCGCAAACAGCCTGAGCCCTGACCGTCCAACAGACACAGACACAGCTGGCTGCACACCCAGCACAATGGACCCGCCACTGCCTTAGTCCACCATCCATTCCCAACCTGGGAAACTAGACCTTATCTCCAATCCCTGTACAGGGGGGAACCTGATGCACAAGTCAGAACCCATCCTTTCCCATGGCAAGAAACCTTGCTGCTGGCAGTGAGTCAAACCTTCAGTGTAGGAGAAAGGGCATGGTCCATGAGGCCACGCCCATGAGTGAGGGCCGCCTTGGGCACAAACACACATTGTGACGCTCAGCGTGAGTACCTTATTCAAGTAAGGCCTCTCAGTGACTGGACCAAGTGCCTGCATATGTGGCTTGCCTTGCTCACAGACACCCAGGACTAACTAGATGGTGTGTATTCCAGTTGAGGGAACCCACTGCTGTGCTCGAGAGTCCCTCTCCTGGGGGGTCCCCTGTGGCAGAAAACAGTACTCTTCCCTTCCCACAGAATGAACCCAAACACTTGGGAGCTTGGACTATCCCCCGTGAGGTAGGCTCTTCTTCGGTCCCTGAAGCAACCCCTACCCTGAACATCCACTTTGAACGCAACACCCAGAGACAATAGCCTGAGTGACTGCCTCCCACTTGCCCTCCTTTGATATCCAGAGGATCTCCCCTCATGGACTGGAGATCAGGCCTGCCATTACCTTGGCCCCTAAATGAGCCAAGTTTGCTTTTTCAGACATCTGTCCCCACAGCCTTGGCAAACACAGCCTCTAGGCACGGTCCTCTGGAGCCATACCACAGGACCGTGCCTGCTGTATCCTGGGAAACTGTGTCCATTCCTTTTTCCACACACCTCCAGAATATGAGAAACCTCAAGGCCCCCGAGGACATCCCACTACTGGGAGCCTCCCGGACACACAAGGGCATTCGGACATAAGCTGAGCAGCAACCTCCACGAAGGCATGCACACAGATGTCAACAGAGATAGAAGGTTGAGCCGGATAGGACCTTATGACCTAATCTCAACTCTTGCTTTGGTTTCCAGGTGTCACTCCTCAGAGGCTTTGCTTTGAAGAACAGGATATGGGGCCAGACATCCAGACAGACAAGGAGACAGCTGGCCGCACCATGGTCTTATGCCGTCACCTCTTCCTAACCTTGGTTTTCAGATATCTGAACCTAGACATTATATCAATTCTCCACACAGCTGTGTATCGCAAGCACAAGAAAGAACTCCTCCTTCCCCATGGCTGTTAAGCTTGCTCTTGGCATGGAGTCACACCTTCAAGGTGGGAGAAAATTTCATGGCCCCTGATGCCACGCACAAACGTGAGTGCAGCTTGGGCACAAGTTCACACTGTGACCCTCAGCATGAGCCCAATGTCAAAGAAAGGCCTGTCAGGGCCTGGACCAAGAGCCCACATATGGGGCTTGCCAAGCCCCTATGCACCCAATCCTCACCATGGTTTGAGTTTTCCAGTCGACCCGACCGTACCTGGGGCTCTGCTCTGGAATCCCTTTCTTGGAGAGACACATGAGCCAGACAACACGACTTCACCCTTCCCACAAAATGACCCCAAACTCTTGGGAACTGGGACAAATCCCCAGAGAGGGATACTCGTCCACAGTCCCTGAGGCCACCCCTCCAATCCACGGCTATCCCGGACACAACATACAGAGACAAAAGCCTGAAGGAACGCCTCCCACTCGCCCTTATTTCAGAGTCCCAGGAGCTCCCTCTCGGGCTGTACATCCAGCCTGCCGTACCCTAGGCTCCACTCATACGCTGAGTTTGTGTTTTCAGACTTCTGTGCCCACAGCCTGGACCCACACATCCTCCAGGGTAGGGCCTCTGGAGCCACAGCGAAAGATTGTGCCTCCCCTCTCCAAGGAAATTGTGCCCAATCCATTGACCACAAAACAACAGGTTAGAGAAAAGCTCCACGGCCCCTGAGGCCATCAATAGTGTAGGCTACCCTGGACAAAGAGGGGCTCTCTGACACCAGCGGAGCAACTATCTCAACTTAGACTCTCATTGAGTGTCCCCATAGACAGAAGGTTGAAATGGACAGGCCCCAGGGCCTAATCTGAACCTTAGCTTTGGTTTCCATGTGTCCGTCCTCAGAGGACTGTTTTCGTAGACCAGCACACGGGGCTTTTCCGAGGCACCAAACCAAACCTCTCTCGTCTCCACATGGGGAGCTTTCTTACTGGGGATGTATCAAATTCTTCAGTTAGGAGAGTTTCGCAGGGCCACTGAACTACCAGCACATTCCAAGGTCTCCATGGACCAAAACGCATATTATGACGCATCCTCAGGAGAGGCCATTTCAACTCTGCCCCCTGGGTAGTGTGCCCCAGAGGCAACAGATCAAACATATCTTGTCGCTAATGGCCAATGGGAATGCGAGGCATGCTGTACAGGGATCCATCCTTCGAACCCTGCTCTCCAGTCCTTCCGTATGGTATATCCTGGAGCCATGCAACAGGACTCGAATGTCCCGCAGAATGAAACCTTGTGGTTTGGGGCAACCTCCAAACTCAGCGTGGGAAAACTTCCTTGGCCTCATGAGGCCCCCGCTTCATGAAGGTGCCATCATGGACACATACTCCAGCCTCAGCCAACGTCTGATACTCAGCCTGACTTCAGATGCAGAAGATTTTGATTCAGCCTCTGCAGAGTGGGCCTGCTCTGCCCTTGGCTCCAATCCTCACCCTAGCTTGTGTTTTCAGACATCCGTCCTCACACTCCTGGCCCACATACCCTCCCTACTGGGAATTCTGGGGCCACAATGAAGCACTCTGCCTTCCTCCCAGGAGAAAAACATTGTCTATGGTGCTGCCCAGGAACCCCGAATGAGGATCAAACTGCTTGGCCCATGGCAACACCCCAATTGCATAGGCTACCTTAAACACTGATGGTCTGTCGCAAATAGCCTGAGCCCAGACCTTCCAACAGATACAGACACAGCTGGCTGCACACCCAGCACATTGGACCCGCCACTGCCTTAGGCCACCATCCATTCCCAACCTGGGTTTTCAGTCATCGCAACCTAGAACTTATCTCCAATCCATGCACAGGGGGAATCCTGATGCACAAGTCAGAACGCCTCCTACCCCATGGCAAGAAATTTGCTGCTGGCAGTGAGTCAAACCTTCAGTGTAGGAGAAAACGGCATGGCCCATGAGGCCACGCCCATGCGTGAGGGCCGCCTTGGGCACAAACACACATAGTGACCCTCAACGTGAGTACCTTATTCAAGTAACGCCTCTCAGTGACTGGACCATGAGCCCGCATATGTGGCTTGCCTTGCTCATAGGCACCCAGGACTAACTAGATGGTGTGTATTCCAGTTGAGTTTACCCACTGCTGTGCTCTAGAGTCCCTATCCGGGGGGGTCCGCTGTGGCAGAAAACAGTACTCTTCCCTTCCCACAGAATGAACCCAAACACAAGGAAGCTTGGACTATCCCCTGAGAGGAAGGCTCTTCCTCGGCCCCTGAAGCAACCCCTACCCTGAACGGCCACTGAACGCAACACCCAGAGACAAAAGCCTGAGCGACTGCCTCCCACTTGCCCTCCTTTGATATCCAGAGGATCTCCCCTCACGGACTGGAGATCAGGCCTGCCATTACCTTGGCCCCTAGCTGAGCCAAGTTCTTTTTCAGACATCTGTCCCCACAGCCCTGGCAAAAACAGCCTCTAGGCTGGGTCCTCTGGAGCCATACCACAGGTCCGTGCCTGCTGTCTCCTGGGAAACTGTGTCCATTCCTTTGGCCACACACCTCCAGAATATGAGAAACCTCAAGGCCCCCGAGGACATCCCACTACTGGGAGCCTCCCTGGACAAACAGGGGCATTCGGACACAAGCTGAGCAGGTACCTCCACGAAAGCATGCACACAGATGTCAACAGAGGTAGAAGGTTGAGCCGGACAGGCCCTTAGGCCCTAATCTCAACTCTTGCTTTGGTTTCCAGGTGTCACTCCTCAGAGGCTTTGGTTCGAAGAACAGGATATGGGGCTTTCCTGAGGCACTGAACAGACCTCCTCTCGTCTCCACATGGGAAGCTTCCTTGTTGGAGCCGTGTCAAACACCTCAGGGTGGAGAATCTTGCAGAGTCCCTGAGCCACCTCCACAATCCAAGGTCTCCCAGGCCACCAAGCCACAGAAGGACTCATGTTCAGGAGAGTCCATTTCAACTCTCCCCTTTGGGTAGCTCACCCAGGAGCCCACAGATTGAGCCTGTGTTGTCCTGACTAAGAGTGGGAATATGAGGCGGCGTTCCCAGGCATCCATGCTTAGACACCTGCTCTCGAGTCTTTCCGTATGGGGCCTCCTGGAACCATCCAATAAGACTCGACTGTCATGCAGAAGGAAACCTTGTGGTTTGGAGTAGTTCACAAATCCCAAGGTAGGCAAACCTCCCTGACCTCATGAAGCCCCCACACCCTACAGGAAGAGGCCATGCTGGACAAAAACTCTAGCCTGAGGCACGTCTCATAGTTGACATGACCTCAGTGCAGGAGACCTCGATTCAGCCTCTGCAGAGTGGGCCCGCCGTGCCCTCGGTCCCAAACATCACGCTAGCTTGTGTTTTCAGACTTCCTTCCTCACACTCCTGGCAAACAAGCCCTCCGGACTAGGAACTCCAGAACAACAACCCAGCCCAGTGTCTGCCCAACGGAAGAAAAACGTTTCCCTGTGGGGCTCTCCAGAAAACCCTGATGAGGATCAACCTGCTCGGGACTCGACGGTACCCTAAATTCATAGGCTGCTCTGGGCACTCATGCTCTGTCTGACACAGCCTGAAGCCAGACGTCCAGACAGACAAGGCGACAGCTAGCCGCACACCCAGCACTTCGGACACGCCATGGTCTTATGCCGTCACCACTTCCTAACCTTGGTTTTCAGATATCTGAACCTAGACATTATATCAATTCTCCACACAGCTGGGTATCGCAAGCACAAAACAGAAGTCCTGCTACCCCATGGCTGTAAAGCTTGCTCTTGGCAGGGAGTCACACCTTCAGTGTGGGAGAAACCTTCATGGCCCCTGATGCCACGCCCAAACTTGAGTGCTTCTTGGGCACAAATTCACACTGTGACCCTCAGCATGAGCCCCATGTCAAGGAAAGGCCTGTCTGGGCCTGGAACAAGAGCCCGCATATGGGGCTTGCCAAGCCCCTATGCACCCAATCCTCACCAGGTTTTGAGTTTTCCAGTCGCCCCGCCCATACTTGGGGCTCTGCTCTGGAATCCCTTTCTTGGAGAGACACATGAGCCAGACAACACGACTCCACCCTTCCCACAAAATGACCCCAAACTCTTGGGAGCTGGGACAAATCCCCAGAGAGGGATACTCGTCCACAGTCCCTGAGGCCACCCCTCCAATCCACGGCTATCCCGGACACAACATCCAGACACAAAAGCCTGAAGGAACGCCTCCCACTGGTCCTTGTTTCAGAGTCCCAGGAGCTCCCTCTCGGGCTGTACATCCGGCCTGCCATACCCTAGGCGCCACTCATAAGCTGAGTTTGTGTTTTCAGACTTCTGTGCCCACAGCCTGGACCCACACAACCTCCAGGCTAGGGCCTCTGGAGCCACAGCGAAAGATTGTGCCTGCCCTCTCCAAGGAAAGTGTGCCCAATCCATTGACCACAACCCAACAGGTTAAGGAAAAGCTCCAAGGCCCCTGAGGCCATCAATACTGTAGGCAACCCTGGACTAAGAGGGGCTCTCTGACACCAGCGGAGCAACTATCTCCACTTAGACTCTCAGACAGTGTCCCCAGAGACAGAGACTGAAATGGACAGGCCCCAGGCCCTAATCTGAACCTTAGCTTTGGTTTCCATGTGTCCATCCTCAGAGGACTGTATTCGTAGACCAGCACAAGGGGCTTTTCCGAGGCACCAAACCAAACCTCTCTCGTCTCCACATGGGGAGCTTTCTTACTGGGGATGTATCAAACCCTTCAGGTAGGAGAGTTCCGCAGGGCCACTGAACAACCAGCACATTCCAAGGTCTATATGGACCCAAACGCACATTATGACGCATCCTCAGGAGAGGCCATTTCACGCAGCCCCCTGGGTAGCGTGCCCCAGAGAGAGCAGATCAAACATAACTTGTCGCTAATGGCCAATGGGAATGCGAGGCATGCTGTACAGGTATCCATCCTTCGAACCCTGCTCTCCAGTCCTTCCGTATGGTATGTCCTGGAGCCATGCAACAGGACTCGAAATTACCGCAGAAGGAAACCTTGTGGTTTGGTGCATCCTCCAAACTCAGCGTGGGAAAACTTCCTTGGCCTCATGAGGCCCCCGCTTCATGAAGCTGCCATCATGGACACATACTCCAGCCTCAGCCAACGTCTGATCCTCATCCTGACTTCAGATGCAGGAGATTTTGATTCAGCCTCTGCAGAGTGGGCCTGCTCTGCCCTTGGCTCCAATCCTCACCCTAGCTTGTGTTTTCAGACTTCCTTCCTCTGACTCCTGGCCCACAAACCCTCCCTGCTGGGAATTCTGGGGCCACAATGAAGCACTCTGACTGCCTCCCAGGAGAAAAACATTGTCTATGGTGCTGCCCAGAAACCCCGAATGAGGATCAAACTGCTAGGCCCATGGCAACACCCCAATTGCATAGGCTACCTTAAATTCTGATGCTCTGTCGCAAATAGCCTGAGCCCAGACCTTCCAACAGATACCGACACAGTTGGCTGCACACCCACACATTGGACCCGCCACTGCCTTAGGCCACCATCCATTCCCAACCTGGGTTTTCAGTCATCGCAACCTAGAACTTATCTCCAATCCATGCACAGGGGGAAACCTGATGCACAAGTCAGAACGCCTCCTACCCCATGGCAAGAAATTTGCTGCTGGCAGTGAGTCAAACCTTCAGTGTAGGAGAAAACGGCATGGCCCATGAGGCCACGCCCATGCGTGAGGGCCGCCTTGGGCACAAACACACATAGTGACCCTCAACGTGAGTACCTTATTCAAGTAACGCCTCTCAGTGACTGGACCATGAGCCCGCATATGTGGCTTGCCTTGCCCATAGGCACCCAGGACTAACTAGATGGTGTGTATTCCAGTTGAGGGAACCCACTGCTGTGCTCTAGAGTCCCTCTCCGGGGGGGTCCGCTGTGGCAGAAAACAGTACTCTTCCCTTCCCACAGAATGAACCCAAACACAAGGGAGCTTGGACTATCCCCTGAGAGGAAGGCTCTTCCTCGGCCCCTGAAGCAACCATACCCTGAACGGCCACTGTGAACGCAACACCCAGAGACAAAAGCCTGAGCGACTGCCTCCCACTTGCCCTCCTTTGATATCCAGAGGATCTCCCCTCACGGACTGGAGATCAGGCCTGCCATTACCTTGGCCCCTAGCTGAGCCAAGTTTGCTTTTTCAGACATCTGTCTTCACAGCCCTGGCAAAAACAGCCTCTAGGCTGGGTCCTCTGGAGCCATACCACAGGTCCGTGCCTGCTGTCTCCTGGGAAACTTGTCCATTCCTTTGGCCACACACCTCCAGAATATGAGAAACCTCAAGCCCCCGAGGACATCCCACTACTGGGAGCCTCCCTGGACAAACAGGGGCATTCGGACACAAGCTGAGCAGGTACCTCCACGAAAGCATGCACACAGATGTCAACAGAGATAGAAGGTTGAGCCGTACAGGCCTTTAGGCCGTAGTCTCAACTCTTACTTTGGTTTCCAGGTGTCACTCCTCAGAGGCTTTGGTTCGAAGAACAGGATATGTGGCTTTCCTGTGGCACTGAACAGAACTCCTCTCGTCTCCACATGGGAAGCTTCCTTGTTGGAGCTGTGTCAAACACCTCAGGGTGGAGAATCTTGCAGAGTCCCTGAGCCACCTCCACATTCCAAGGTCTCCCAGGCCACCAAGCCACAGTAGGACTCATGTTCAGGAGAGTCCATTTCAACTCTCCCCTCTGGGTAGCTCACCCAGGAGCCCACAGATTGAGCCTGTGTTGTCCTGACTAAGAGTGGGAATATGAGGCGGCGTTCCCAGGCATCCATGCTTAGACACCTGCTCTCGAGTCTTTCCGTATGGGGCCTCCTGGAACCATCCAATAAGACTCGACTGTCATGCAGAAGGAAACCTTGTGGTTTGGAGTAGTTCACAAATCCCAAGGTAGGCAAACCTCCCTGACCTCATGAAGCCCCCACACCCTACAGGAAGAGGCCATGCTAGACAAAAACTCTAGCCTGAGGCACGTCTCATAGTTGACATGACCTCAGTGCAGGAGACCTCGATTCAGCCTCTGCAGAGTGGGCCCGCCGTTCCCTCGGTCCCAAACATCACGCTAGCTTGTGTTTTCAGACTTCCTTCCTCACACTCCTGGCAAACAAGCCCTCCGGACTAGGAACTCCAGAACCACAACCCAGCCCAGTGTCTGCCCAACGGAAGAAAAACGTTTCCCTGTGGGGCTCTCCAGAAAACCCTGATGAGGATCAACCTGCTCGGGACTCGACGGTACCCTAAATTCATAGGCTGCTCTGGGCACTCATGCTCTGTCTGACACAGCCTGAAGCCAGACGTCCAGACAGACAAGGAGACAGCTAGCCGCACAGCCAGCACTTCGGACACGCCATGGTCTTATGCCGTCACCACTTCCTAACCTTGGTTTTCAGATATCTGAACCTAGACATTATATCAATTCTCCACACAGCTGGGTATCGCAAGCACAAAACAGAAGTCCTGCTACCCCATGGCTGTAAAGCTTGCTCTTGGCAGGGAGTCACACCTTCAGTGTGGGAGAAACCTTCATGGCCCCTGATGCCACGCCCAAACTTGAGTGCTGCTTGGGCACAAATTCACACTGTGACCCTCAGCATGAGCCCCATGTCAAGGAAAGGCCTGTCTGGGCCTGGAACAAGAGCACGCATATGGGGCTTGCCAAGCCCCTATGCACCCAATCCTCACCAGGTTTTGAGTTTTCCAGTCGCCCCGCCCATACTTGGGGCTCTGCTCTGGAATCCCTTTCTTGGAGAGACCCATGAGCCAGACAACACGACTCCACCCTTCCCACAAAATGACCCCAAACTCTTGGGAGCTGGGACAAATCCCCAGAGAGGGATACTCGTCCACAGTCCCTGAGGCCACCCCTCCAATCCACGGCTATCCCGGACACAACATCCAGACACAAAAGCCTGAAGGAACGCCTCCCACTCGTCCTTGTTTCAGAGTCCCAGGAGCTCCCTCTCGGGCTGTACATCCGGCCTGCCATACCCTAGGCGCCACTCATAAGCTGAGTTTGTGTTTTCAGACTTCTGTGCCCACAGCCTGGACCCACACAACCTCCAGGCTAGGGCCTCTGGAGCCACAGCGAAAGATTGTGCCTGCCCTCTCCAAGGAAAGTGTGCCCAATCCATTGACCACAACCCAACAGGTTAAGGAAAAGCTCCAAGGCCCCTGAGGCCATCAATACTGTAGGCAACCCTGGACTAAGAGGGGCTCTCTGACACCAGCGGAGCAACTATCTCCACTTAGACTCTCAGACAGTGTCCCCAGAGACAGAGACTGAAATGGACAGGCCCCCAGGCCCTAATCTGAACCTTAGCTTTGGTTTCCATGTGTCCGTCCTCAGAGGACTGTATTCTTAGACCAGCACAAGGGGCTTTTCCGAGGCACCAAACCAAACCTCTCTCGTCTCCACATAGGGAGCTTTCTTACTGGGGATGTATCAAACCCTTCAGGTAGGAGAGTTCCGCAGGGCCACTGAACAACCAGCACATTCCAAGGTCTCCATGGACCCAAACGCACATTATGACGCATCCTCAGGAGAGGCCATTTCACGCAGCCCCCTGGGTAGCGTGCCCCAGAGAGAGCAGATCAAACATAACTTGTCGCTAATGGCCAATGGGAATGCGAGGCATGCTGTACAGGTATCCATCCTTCGAACCCTGCTCTCCAGTCCTTCCGTATGGTATGTCCTGGAGCCATGCAACAGGACTCGAAATTACCGCAGAAGGAAACCTTGTGGTTTGGGGCAACCTCCAAACTCAGCGTGGGAAAACTTCCTTGGCCTCATGAGGCCCCCACTTCATGAAGGTTCCATCATGGACACATACTCCAGCCTCAGCCAACGTCTGATCCTCAGCCTGACTTCAGATGCAGGAGATTTTGATTCAGCCTCTGCAGAGTGGGCCTGCTCTGCCCTTGGCTCCAATCCTCACCCTAGCTTGTGTTTTCAGATATCCGTCCTCTGACTCCTGGCCCACAAACCCTCCCTACTGGGAATCTGGGACCACAATGAAGCCCTCTGCCTGCCTCCCAGGAGAAAAACATTGTATATGGTGCTGCCCAGAAACCCCAAATGAGGATCAAACTGCTAGGCCCATGGCAACACCCCAATTGCCTAGGCTACCTTAAAAACTGATGCTCTGTCGCAAATAGCCTGAGCCCAGTCCTTCCAACAGATACAGACACAGCTGGCTGCACACCCAGCACATTGGACCCGCCATTGCCTTAGGCCACCATCCATTCCCAACCTGGGTTTTCAGTCATCGCAACCTAGACCTTATCTCCAATCCATGCACAGGGGGAAACCTGATGCACAAGTCAGAACCCCTCCTTCCCCATGGCAAGAAATTTGCTGCTGGCAGTGATTCAAACCTTCAGTGTAGGAGAAAACGGCATGGCCCATGAGGCCACGCCCATGCGTGAGGGCCGCCTTGGGCACAAACACACATAGTGACCCTCAACGTGAGTACCTTATTCAAGTAACGCCTCTCAGTGACTGGACCATGAGCCCGCATATGTGGCTTGCCTTGCCCATAGGCACCCAGGACTAACTAGATGGTGTGTATTCCAGTTGAGGGAACCCACTGCTGTGCTCTAGAGTCCCTCTCCTGGGGGGTCCGCTGTGGCACAAAACAGTACTCTTCCCTTCCCACAGAATGTACCCAAACACAAGGGAGCTTGGACTATCCCCTGAGAGGAAGGCTCTTCCTCGGCCCCTGAAGCAACCCCTACCCTGAACGGCCACTGTGAACGCAACACCCAGAGACAAAAGCCTGAGCGACTGCCTCCCACTTGCCCTCCTTTGATATCCAGAGGATCTCCCCTCATGGACTGGAGATCAGGCCTGCCATTACCTTGGCCCCTCGCTGAGCCAAGTTTGCTTTTTCAGACATCTGTCCCCACAGCCCTGGCAAACACAGCCTCTAGGCTGGGTCCTCTGGAGCCATACCACAGGACCGTGCCTGCTGTCTCCTGAAAAACTGTGTCCATTCCTTTGGCCACACACCTCCAGAATATGAGAAACCTCAAGCCCCCGAGGACATCCCACTACTGGGAGCCTCCCTGGACAAACAGGGGCATTCGGACACAAGCTGAGCAGGTACCTCCATGAAGGCATGAACACAGATGTCAACACAGATAGAACGTTGAGCCGAACAGGCCCTTAGGCCCTAATCTCAACACTTGCTTTGGTGTCCAGGTGTCAATCCTTAGAGGCTTTGCTTCGAAAAACAGGATATGGGGCTTTCCTGAAGCACTGAACAGAACTCCTCTCGTCTCCACCTGGGAAGCTTCCTTGTTGGAGCCGTGTCAAACACCTCAGGTTGGAGAATCTTGCAGAGTCCCTGAGCCACCTCCACATTCCAAGGTCTCCCAGGCCACCAAGCCACAGTAGGACTCATGTTCAGGAGAGTCCATTTCAACTCTCCCCTCTGGGTAGCTCACCCAGGAGCCCACAGATTGAGCCTGTGTTGTCCTGACTAAGAGTGGGAATATGAGGCGGCGTTCCCAGGCATCCATGCTTAGACACCTGCTCTCGAGTCTTTCCGTATGGGGCCTCCTGGAACCATCCAATAAGACTCGACTGTCATGCAGATGGAAACCTTGTGGTTTGGAGTAGTTCACAAATCCCATCGTAGGCAAACCTCCATGGCCTCATGAAGCCCCCACACCCTACAGGAAGAGGCCATGCTGGACAAAAACTCTAGCCTGAGGCACGTCTCATAGTTGACATGACCTTAGTGCAGGAGACCTGGATTCAGCCTCTGCAGAGTGGGCCTGACGTGCCCTCGGTCCCAAACATCACGCTAGCTTGTGTTTTCAGACTTCCTTCCTCACACTCCTGGCAAACAAGCCCTCCGGACTAGGAACTCCAGATCCACAACCCAGCCCAATGTCTGCCCAACGGAAGAAAAACGTTTCCCTGTGGGGCTCTCCAGAAAACCCCGATGAGGATCAACCTGCTCGGGCCTCGACGGTACCCTAAATTCATAGGCTGCTCTGGGCACTCATGCTCTGTCTGACACAGCCTGAAGCCAGACGTCCAGACAGACAAGGAGACAGCTAGCCGCACACCCAGCACTTCGGACACGCCATGGTCTTATGCCGTCACCACTTCCTAACCTTGGTTTTCAGATATCTGAACTTAGACATTATAGCAATTCTCCACACAGCTGGGTATCGCAAGCACAAAACAGAAGTCCTGCTTCCCCATAGCTGTAAAGCTTGCTCTTGGCATGGAGTCACACCTTCAGGGTGGGAGAAACCTTCATGGCCCCTGATGCCATGCCCAAACTTGAGTGCTGCTTGGGCACAAATTCACACTGTGACCCTCAGCATGAGCCCCATGTCAAATAAAGTCTGTCAGGGCCTGGACCAAGAGCCCGCATATGGGGCTTGCCAAGCCCCTATGCACCCAATCCTCACCAGGTTTTGAGTTTTCCAGTCGCCCCGCCTGTACCTGGGGCTCTGCTCTGGAATCCCTTTCTTGGAGAGAAACAGGAGCCAGACAACACGACTCCACCCTTCCCACAAAATGACACAAAACTTTTGGGAGCTGGACAAATCCCCAGAGAGGGATACTCGTCCACAGTCCCTGAGGCCACCCCTCCAATCCACGGCTATCCCGGACACAACATCCAGACACAAAAGCCTGAAGAAACGCCTCCCACTCGTCCTTGTTTCAGAGTCCCAGGAGCTCCCTCTCGGGCTGTACATCCGGCCTGCCATAACCTAGGTGCCACTCATAAGATGAGTTTGTGTTTTCAGACTTCTGTGCCCATAGCCTGGACCCACACAACCTCTAGGCTAGGGCCTCTGGAGCCACAGCGAAAGACTGTGCCTGCCCTCTCCAAGGAAAGTGTGCCCAATCCATTGACCACAACCCTACAGGTTAGGGAAAAGCTCCAAGGCCCCTGAGACCATCAACAGTGTAGGCCACCCTGGACAAAGAGGGGCTCTCTGACACCAGCTTAGCAACTATCTCCACTTAGACTCTCAGACAGTGTCCCCAGAGACATAAGATTGAAATGGACAGGCCCCCAGGCCCTAATCTGAACCTTAGCTTTGGTTTCCATGTGTCCGTCCTCAGAGGACTATTTTCGTAGACCAGCACACGCGGCTTTTCCGAGGCACCAAACCAAACCTCTCTCGTCTCCACATGGGGAGCTTTCTTACTGGGGATGTATCAAACCGTTCAGGTAGGAGAATTCCGCAGGGCCACTGAACAACGAGCACATTCCAAGGTCTCCATGGACCCAAACGCACATTATGACGCATCCTCAGGAGAGGCCATTTCAACACAGCCCCCTGGGTAGCGTGCCCCAGAGGCAGCAGATAAAAACATATCTTGTCACTAATGGCCAATGGGAATGCGAGGCATGCTGTACAGGGATCCATCCTTCGAACCCTGCTCTCCAGCCCTACCGTATGGTATGTCCTGGAGCCATGCAACAGGGCTCGAATGTCCCACAGAAGGAAACCTTTTGGTTTGGGGCAACCTCCAAACACAGCGTGGGAAAACTTCCTTGGCCTCATGAGGCCCCCGCTTCATGAAGCTGCCATCATGGACACATACTCCAGCCTCAGCCAATGTCTGATCCTCAGCCTGACTTCAGATGCAGGAGATTTTGATTCAGCCTCTGTAGAGTGGGCCTGCTCTTCCCTTGGCTCCAATCCTCACCCTAGCTTGTGTTTTCAATCTTTTGTCCTCATACACATAGTCCACAAACCCTCCCTACTGGGAATTCTGGGGTCACAATGAATCACTCTGTCTGCCTCCCAGGAGAAAAACATTGTCTATGGTGCTGCCCAGAAACTCCAAATGAGGATCAAAATGCTTGGCCCTCGGCAACACCCCAATTGCATAGGCTACCTTAAACACTGATGCTCTGTCACAAATAGCCTGAGCCCAGACCTTCCAACAGACAACGACACAGCTGGCTGCACTCCCAGCACATTGGACCCACAATTGCCTTAGGCCACCATCCATTCCCAACCTGCGTTTTCAGTCATCGGAACCTAGACCTTATCCCAATCCCTGCACAGGGGGGAACCTGATGCACAAGTCAGAACCCCTCCTTCCCCATGGCAAGAAATTTGCTGCTGGCAGTGAGTCAAACCTTCAGTGTAGCAGAAATCGGCATGGCCCATGAGGCACACCCATGCGTGAGGGCCGCCTTGGGCACAAACACACATTGTGACCCTCAGCGTGAGTACCTTATTCAAGTAACGCCTCTCAGTGACTGGACCAAGAGCCCGCATATGTGGCTTGCTATGCCCATAGGCACCCAGGACTAACTAGATGGTGTGTATGACAGTTGAGGGAACCCACTGCTGTGCTCTAGAGTCCCTCTCCTTTGGGGTCCACTGTGGCAGAAAACAGTACTCTTCCCTTCCCACAGAATGAACCAAAACACTTGGGAGCTTGGACAATCCCACGAGAGGAAGCCTCTTCATCGGCCCCTGAAGCCACCCCTACCCTGAACATCCACTGTGAAAGCAACACCCAGAGACACAAGCTTGAGCAACTCCCTCCCACTTGCCCTCCTTTGATATCCAGAGGATCTCCACTCACGGACTGGAGATCAGGCCTGCCATTACCTTGGACCCAAACTGAGCCAAGTTTGCTTTTTCAGACATCTGTCCCCACAGCCCTGGCAAACACAGCCTCTCGGCTGGGTCCTCTGGAGCCATACTACAAGACCGTGTTTGCTCTCTCCTGGGAAACTGTGTCCATTCCTTTGGCCACACACCTCCAGAATATGAGAAACCTCAAAACCCCCGAGGACATCCCACTACTGGTAGCCTCCCTGGACACACAGGGGCATTCAGACAGAAGCTGAGCAGCTACCTCTACGAAGGCATGCACACAGATGTCAACAGAGATAGAAGGTTGAGCTGGAAAGGCCCGTAGGCCCTAATCTCAACTCTTGCTTTGGTTTCCAGGTGTCACTCCTCAGAGGCTTTGGTTCGAGGAACAGGATATGGGGCTTTCCTGAGGCACTGAACAGAACTCCTCTCGGCTCCACATGGGAAGCCTACTTGTTGGAGCCGTGTCAAACACCTCAGGTTGGAGAACCTGCAGAGTCCCTGAGCCACCTCCACATTCCAAGGTCTCCCAGGACACCAACCCACAGTAGGCCTCATCTTCCAGAGGGTCCATTTCAACTCTCCCCTCTGGGTAGCTCACCCAGCAGCACAGATTGAGCCTGCCTTGTCCTGACTAAAGAGTGGGAATATGAGGTGGCATTACCAGACATACATGCTTAGACACCAGCTCTCAGTCTTTCTGTATTGGGCCTCCTAGAACCATCCAATAGGACTCGACTGTCGTGCAGAAGGAAACCTTGAGGTTTGGAGTAGTTCACAAATCCCATCGTAGGCAAACCTCCCTGGCCTCTTGAAGCCCCCACTCCCTTCAGGAAGAGGCCATGCTGGACAAAAACTCTAGCCTGAGGCACGTCTCATAGTTGACATGACCTCAGTGCAGGAGATCTCGATTCAACCTCTGCAGAGTGGGCCTGCCGTGCCCTCGGTCCCAAACCTCACACTAGCTTGTGTTTTCAGACTTCCTTCCTCACACTCCTAGCAAACAAGCCCTCCGGAATAGGAACTCCAGAACCACAACCCAGCCCAGTGTCTGGCCAACGGAAGAAAAACGTTTCCCTGTGGGGCTCTCCAGAAAACCCAGATGAGGATCAACCTGCTCGGGCCTCAAGGGTACCCGAACGGGATTGGCTTTTCTGGGCACTCATGCTCTGTCTTACACAGCCTGAAGCCAGACGTCCAGTCAGACAAGGAGACAGCTGGCCGCACGCTAGCACTTTGGACACGCCATGGTCTTATGCCGTCACCTCTTCTTAACCTTGGTTTTCAGACATTATATCAATTCTCCACACAGCTGGTTATAGCAAGCACAAAACAGAACTCCTCCTTCCCCATGGCTGTAAAGCTTGCTCTTGGCATGGTGTCACACCTTCAGGGTGGGAGAAAACTTCATGGCCCCTGATGCCACGCCCAAACATGAGTGATGATTGGGCACAAATTCACACTGTAACCCTCAGCATGAGCCCCATGTCAAAGAAAGTCCTGTCAGGGCCTGGACAAAGAGCTCGCATATGGGGCTTGCCAAGCCACTATGCTCCCAATTTCACCACTGTTTTAGTTTTCCAATCGCCCCGCCCCTGCCTGGGGCTCTGCTCTGGAATCCCTTTCTTGGAGAGACACATGAGCCAGACAACACGACTCCACACTTCCCACAAAATGACACAAAACTCTTGGGTGCTGTGACAAATCCCAAGAGACGGACACTCGTCCTGATTCTCAGAGGCCACCCCTCCAATCCACGGCTATCCCGGACACAACATCCAGAGACAAAAACCTGAAGGAACGCCTCCCTCTCGCCCTTGTTTCAGAGGCCCAAGAGCTCCCTCTCGGGCTGTACATCCGGCCAGCCATACCCTAAGCGCCACTCATAAGCTGAGTTTGTGTTTTCAGACTTCTGTGCCCACAGCCTGGACCCACACAACCTCCAGGCTAGGGCCTCTGGAGCCACAGCGAAAGATTGTGCTGCCCTCCACAAGGAAATTGTGCCCAATCCATTGACCACAACCATACAGGTTAGGGAAAAGCTCCAAGGCCCCTGAGGTCATCAATAGTGTAGGCCACCCTGGACTAAGAGGGGCTCTCTGACACCAGCGGAGCAACTATCTCCACTTAGACTCTCAGAGAGTGCCCCTGAGACAGAATGTTTAAATGCACAGGCCCCCAGGCCCTAATCTGAACCTTAGCTTTGGTTTCACGTGTCATCCTCAAAGGACTGTTTTAATAGACAGCACACGGGGCTTTACTGAGGCACCAAACCAAACCACTCTCGTATCCACATGGGGAGCTTTCCTACTTGTGATGTATCAAACCCTTCAGGTAGGAGAGTTCCGCAGGGCCACTGAACCACCAGCACATTCCAAGATCTCCATGGACCCAAACGCACATTATGACACATCCTCAGGAGAGGCAATTTCAAATCAGCCCCCTGGGTAGCGTGCGCCAGAGGCAGCAGATCAAACATATCTTGTCGCTAATGGCCAATGGGAATGTGAGGCATGCTGTACAGGGATCCATCCTTCGAACCAGGCTCTCCAGTACTTCTGTACGGTATGTCCTGGAGTCATGGAACAGGACTCGAATGTCCCGCAGAAGGACACCTTGTGGTTTGGGGCAACCTCCAAACTCAGGGTGGGAATACTTCCTTGGTCTCATGAGGCCCCCGCTTCATGAAGGTGCCATCATGGACACATACTCCAGCCTCAGCCAACTTCTGATTCTCAGCCTGACTTCAGATGCAGGAGATTTGATTCAGCCTCTGCAGAGTGGGCCTGCTCTGCCCTTGGCTCCAATCCTCACACTAGCTTGTGTTTTCAGACTTCCGTCCTCACACTCCTGGCCCACAAACCCTCTCTACTGGGAATTATGGGGCCACAATGAAGCACTGTGCCTGCCTCCCAGGAGAAAACCCTGTCTATGGTGCTTCCCAGTAACCCCAAATGAGGATCAAACTGCTTGGACTTCGGCAACACCCCAATTGCATAGGCTACCTTAAACACTGATGCTCTGTCGCAAATAGCCTGAGCCCAGACCTTCCAACAGACACCGACACAGCTGACTGCACACCCAGCACATTGGACCCGCCACTGCCTTAGGCCACCATCCATTCCCAACCTGGGTTTTCAGTCATCGGAACCTAGACCTTATCTCCAATCCCTGCACAGGGGGGAACATGATGCACAAGTCAGAACCCCTCCATCCCCATGGCAAGTAACCTTGCTGCTGGCAGTGAGTCAAAACTTCAGTGTAGGAGAAAACGGCATGGCCCATGAGGCCACGCCCATGTGTGAGGGCCGCCTTGGGCACAAACACACATTGTGACCCTCAGCGTGAGTACCTTATTCAAGTAACGCCTCTCAGTGACTGGACCAAGAACCCGCATATGTGGCTTGCCTTGCCAATACGCACCCAGGACTAACTACATGGTGTGTATTCCAGTTGAGGGAACCCACTGCTGTGCTCTAGAGTCCCTCTCTGGAGCGTCCCCTGTGGCAGAAAAGAGTACTCTTCCCTTCCCACAGAATGAACCCAAACAGTTGAGCTTGGACAATCCCCCGAGAGGAAGGCTCTTCCTCGGCCCATGAAGCAACCCCTACTCTGAACGGCCACTGTGAACGCAACACCCAGAGACAAAAGCCTGACCGACTGCCTCCCACTTGCTCTCCTTGATATCCAGAGTATCTCCCCTCACGGACTGGAGATCAGGCCTGCCATTACCTTGGCCCCTAGCTGAGCCAAGTTTGCCTTTTCAGACATCTGTCCCCACAGTCCTGGCAAACACAGCCTCTAGCCTGGGTCCTCTGGAGCCATACCAGAGGACAGTTCCTGCTCCCTCCTGGGAAACTCTGTCCATTACTTTGGCCACACACCTCCAGAATATGAGAAACCACAAGGCCCCCGAGGTCATCCCACTACTGGGAGCCTCCCTGGACACACAGGGTATTCGGACACAAACTGAGCAGCTACCTCCACGAAGGCATGCACACAGATGTCAACCGAGATAGAAAGTTGAGCCGGACAGGTCTTAGGCCCTAATTTCAACTCTTGCTTTGGTTTCCAGGTGTCACTTCTCAGAGGCTTTGGTTCGAAGAACAGGATATGGGGCTTTCCTGAGGCACTGAACAGAACTCCTCTCGTCTCCACATGGGAAGCTTCCTTGTTAGAGCCGTGTCAAACACCTCAAGTTGGAGAATCCTGCAGAGTCCCTGGGCCACCTCCACATTCCAAGGTCTCCCAGGACACCAACCCACAGTAGGACTCATCTTCAGGAGAGTCCATTTCAACTCTCCCCTCAGGGTAGCTCAGCCAGGAGCCCGCAGATTGAGCCTGCCTTGTCCTGAATAAAGAGTGGGAATATGAGGTGGCGTTACCAGGCATCCATGCTTAGACACCTGCTCTTGAGTCTTTCCGTATGGGGCCTCCTGGAACCATCCAATAGGACTCGACTGTCGTGCAGAAGGAAACCTTGTGGTTTGGAGTAGTTCACAAATTCCATCGTAGGCAAATCTCCCTGGCCTCATGAAGCCCCCACACCCTTCAGGAAGAGGCCATGCTGGAGAAAAACTCTAGCCTGAGGCACGTCTCATAGTTGACATGACCTCAGTGCAGGAGATCTCGTTTCAGCCTCTGCATAGTGGGACTGCCGTGCCCTCTGTCCCAAAACTCACGCTAGCTTGTGTTTTCAGACTTCCTTCTTTACACTCCTGGCAAACAAGCCCTCCGGACTAGGAAATCCAGAACCACAACACAGCCCAGTTCTGCCCACTGGAAGAAAAACGTTTCCATGTGGGGCTCTCCAGAAAACCCAGATGAGGATCAACCTGCTCGGGCCTCGACGGTACCCGAACTGGTTAGGCTGCTCCGGGCACTCATGCTCTGTCTGACACAGCCTGAAGCCAGACGTCCAGACATACAAGGAGACAGCTGGCCGCACACCCAGCACTTGGACACGTCATGGTCTTATGCCGTCACCTCTTCCTAACCTTGGTTTTCAGAAATCTGAACCTAGACATTATATCAATTCACCACACAGCTGGGTATCGCAAGCACAAAACAGAACTCCTCCTTCCTTATGGCTGTAAAGCTTGCTCTTGGCATGGAGACACAACTTCATGGTGGGAGAAACCTTCATGGTCCCTGATGCCACGCCTAAACTTGAGTGCTGCTTGGGGACAAATTCACACTGTGACCCTCAGCATGAGCCCCATGTCAAAGAAAGGCCTGTCAGGGCCTGGACCAAGAGCCCGCATATGGGGCTTGCCAAACACCTATGAACCCAATAATCACCGGTGTTGGAGTTTTCCAGTCGCCCCGCCTGTACCTGGTGCTCTGCTCTGGAATCCCTTTCTTGGAGAGACACATGAGCCAGAAAACACGACTCCACCCTTCCCACAAAATGACACAAAACTCTTGGGAGCTGAGACAAATCCCCAGAGACGGATACTCGTCCACAGTCCCTGAGGACACCACTCCAATCCACGGCTATCCCGGACACAACATCCAGAGACAAAAGCCTGAAGGAACGCCTCCCACTCGCCCTTGTTTCATAGGCCCAGGAGCTCCCTCTCGGGATGTACATCCGGCCTGCCATACCCTAAGCGCCACTCATAAGCTGAGTTTGTGTTTTCAGACTTCTGTGCCCACAGCCTGGACCCACACAACCTCCAGGCTAGGGCCTCTGGAGCCTCAGCGAAAGATTGTGCCTGCCCTCTCCAAGGAAAGTGTGCACAATCCATTGACCACAACCCTACAGGTTAGGGAAAAGCTCCAAGGCCCCTGAGGCCACCAATAGTGTAGGCCACCCTGGACTAAGAGGGGCTCTCTGACACCAGTGGAGCAACGATCTCCACTTAGACTCTCAGACAGTTTCCCCAGAGACAGAAGGTTGAAATGGACAGGCCCCCAGGCCCTAATCTGAATCTTAGTTTTGGTTTCCATGTGTCATCCTCAGAGGACTGTTTTCATAGACCAGCACACGGGGCTTTTCATAGGCACCAAACCAAACCTCTCTCGTCTCCACTTGGGGAGCTTTCTTACTGGGGATGTATCAAACCCTTCAGATAGGAGAGTTCCGCAGGGCCACTGAACAACCAGCACATTCCAAGGTCTCCATGGACCCAAACGCACATTATGACGCATCCTCAGGAGAGGCCATTTCAACTCAGCCCCCTGGGTAGCGTGCCCCAGAGGCAGCAGATCAAATATATCTTGTTGCTAATGGCCAATGGGAATGCGAGGCATGCTGTACAGGGATCCATCCTTCGAACCCTGCTCTCCAGTCCTTCTGTATGGTAGGTCCTGGAGCCATGCAACAGGACTTGAATGTCCCGCGGAAGGATACCTTGTGGTTTGGGGCAACCTCCAAACTCAGCGTGGGAAAACTTCCTTGGCCTCATGAGGCCCCCGGTTCATGAAGGTGCCATCATGGACACATACTCCAGCCTCAGCCAACGTCTGATCCTCAGACTGACTTCAGATGCAGGAGATTATGATTCAGCCTCTGCAGAGTGGGCCTGCTCTGCCCTTGGCTCCAATCCCCACCCTAGCTTGTGTTTTCAGACTTCCGTCCTCACACTCCTGGCCCACAAACCCTCCCTACTGGGAATTCTGGGGCCACAATGAAGCACTCTGCCTGCCTCCCAGGAGGAAAACATTGTCTATGGTGCTGCCCAGAAACCCCAAATGAGGATCAAACTGCTTGGCCCTCGGCAACACCCCAAATGCATAGGCTACCTTAAACACTGTTGCTCTGTCGCAAATAGCCTGAGCCCAGACCTTCCAACAGACACCGACACAGCTGGATGCACCACCAGCACATTGGACCCGCAACTGCCTTAGGCCACCATCCATTCCCAACCTTGGTTTTCAGTCATCGGAACCTAGACCTTATTTCCAATCCCTGCACAGGGGAGAACCTGATGCACAAGTCAGAACCCCTCCTTCCCCATGGCAAGAAACCTTGTGATTGGCATGTTGTGCAAAGTTCAATGTAGTTGAAACCAGTGTGGTTTTTGAGGCCCCGCCCATTTTCGCAGGCCACATTGGTCACAAACACACGTTGTGACCCTCATCCTGAGCCCAGTCCTCAAGTAAGGCCTCTCAGTGTCTGGATGATGAGACAGCATATGGGGCCGGCCATGCACCTAGTCCCCAATTTTTAACCATATTTATGGTTGTCCCTTCACTCTTAATCAGGTCTCTGCTTTGGAATTACTCTTTGGTTGGGACACCTGAGGTAACAAACCTGAAAGGAGACCTCCCATCCCAAAAATAGACGAAAAACAATTGGGACCTGGAAAAATCCAAAGAGAGGAATATTCGTCCATGGCCCTTGAGGCATCCCCACATTCCATGGCCATCGTTGATACAAAATCCAGAGACAAAATCCTGAGTGAGCGCCTCAGACTCGCTCTTTCTTCATATCCTGAAGAGTTCTTCTCATGGTTTGTAGATTGGGCCTGCCATACCTACGTCCCTGTACCTAAGCTGAGTTTGTGTTTTCAGACTTCTCTCCTCAAAATCCGGGACCACACACCCTCCAGGCTGGGGCGCCTAGAGCCACACATTAGGACTGTGCCTACCCCATGCATGGGAATTCTGCCCATTCCATTTTCCAAAATCGTACAAATTAGTAGAACCCTCCAAAATCCCCGAGGCCATCCCAATAGTGTACGTATCCCGGGACAAACAAGGGCTGTCTGACAGCAGCTGAGCATCTACCTTCACTCACAACATAGATGGATGTCCCCAGAGAAGAAGATGGAACAAGACAGGACCCTAGGCCGTAATCGAATGCATTGCTTTGGTTTACAGGCATGTGTCTTCAAATCCTGCACTCCAATACCAGCATAGGGGGTTTCCTGAGGCACCCATCAGAACAAATCTTGTCGCCACAAGGAAACCTGTGAATGGGAGCTATGTCAAAAGCTTAGGAGAATACTTCAGGGTCCCGGTGGATCCGCCCCATTCCAAAGCTCCCATGGACACAAACACACATTAGGCCCCATTATCAGGAAAGTCCATTTCAACTCAGCCATTCCGGTTGCTCCCGCAGAGCCATCAGATCTCAACTGACTTGTTGCTAGGAGACAATTGGAATGTGAGGCGGTCTTCCCTGACATCCATCCTCGAACTGTGCTCTGGAGTCATTCAATATGGGATGTCCAGGAGCTGCCCAACAGGTCTCAACTGTCCCGCAGAAGGAATCCTTGAAGAGGGCATCCCATAACTCCCAACGTGGGAAATCCTCCATGGCCTTGAGATCCGCTCCGTTCATGAAGGGGCAGTCATGCACAGAAACTCCAACCTGAGCCAACGTCTGATCCTCGCGGTGACTTCAGAGGCATGAGATATTGGTTGAGATCTGCAGAGGGGAACTGCCGTGCCCTCGGCCTGAAGCCCAAGTCTAGCTTGTGTTCTCAGACTTCTGTCCTCACACTTCTGGCCCAGAAGCCCTCAAGTTTGGCAATTCCGGACCCACAATGCAGCACTCTGCCTGCCCTCTAGAAACAATATCTTGCCTAATGAGCTGCCCAGGCACCTCAAATTAGTATCAACCTACACGGCACTCGAGTGTACCCAATTATATAGTCTAACCTGGGCACTAATGCACTGTCTGACACCACCTGAGCCCGAAACTCCTGACCAACACCCAGGCAGCTGACCGCACAATGAGCACATCAGACCCGCCATGGCCTTAGGTCGTCATCATTCCCAACTGCGGTTTCATGCTTCAGAACCTAGACCTTATCTCCAACCAATGCCCAGGGTTGAAAATGATGCAGAAATAAGAACTCCTTTCCCATGGCAAAAGACCTTGTGATTGGCATGTTGTCCAAAGTTCAGTGTAGTTGAAACTAGTGTGGTTTTGAGGCCCCGCCCATGCTCGTGGGCCACATTGGTCACAAACACAAATTGTGACCCTCAACCTGAGCCCAGTCCTCAAGTAAGGCCTCTCAGTGGCTGGATGACGAGACAGCATATTGGGCCTGCCATGCTCCTACGCCCCAATTTTTAACCATAGTTTGGGTTGTACCTTCACTCTTCCCCAGGGCTCTGCTTTGGAATTCGTCTTTGATTGGGCCACCTGAGGTAACAAACCTGAAAGGAGACCTCCTATCCCACAGATTGACGAAAAACTATTGGGACCGGGCCAAATCCACAGAGAGGAAGATTCGTCCATGGCCCTTGAGGCCTCCCCACATTCCACGGCCATCGTTGATCCAAAATCCAGAGCCAAAAGCCTGAGCAAGCGCTTCAGACTCGCTCTTTCATTATATCCTGAAGAGTTCTTCTCATGGTTTGTAGATTGGCCCTGCCATACCTATGTCCCCAAACCTAAGCTTAGTTTGTGTTCAAACTTCTGTCCTCAAAGTCCTGGGCCACACACCCTACAGGCTGGGTCCCTGGAGCCACACATTAGGACTCTGCCTACCCCATGCATGGGAAATCTGCCAATTCCATTGTCCCAAATCGTACAAATTAGGAGAACCCTCCAAAGTCCCCGAGGCCATCCCAATTGTGTAGGTCTCCCGGGACAAACAAGGGCGGTCTTACACCAGCTGAGCATCTACCTCCACTCATACCGCAGAGAAGAAGATGGAACCAGACAGGACCCTAGGCCATAATCGGATCCCTTGTTTTGGTTTACAGGAATGTCTCCTCAAAAGTCTGGATTCCAATACCAGCATAGGGGGTTTCCTGAGGCACCCATCAGAAAAAATCTCGTCTCCACAAGGAAACGTGTGCATGGGACGTATGTTAAAAGCTTAGGAGAATACTTCAGGGTCCCGGTGCCACCGCCCCATTCCAAGGCCCTCATGGACACAAACACACATTAGGCCCCATTCTCAGGAAAGTCCATTTCAACTCAGCCACTCCGGTTGCTCCCGCAGAGCCATCCGATCTCAACTGTCTTGTTGCTAGGAGACAATTGGAATGCGAGGCGGGCTTCCCAGGCATCCATCCTCGAACGGTGCTCTGGAGTCATTCCATATGGGATGTCCTGGAGCTGCCCAACATGTCTCAATTGTCCCGCAGGAGCAATCCGTGAAGGGGGCATCCCACAACTCCCAACGTGGGCAAACCTCCATGGCCTTGAGATTCCGCTCGGTTCATAAAGGGGCAGTCATGCACAGAAACTCCAACCTGAGCCAACGTCTGATCCTCGCCGTGACTTCAGATGCATGAGTTTGGTTCAGATCTGCAGGGGGTACCTGCCTTGCCCTCGGCCTGAAGCCCAATTCTAGCTTGTGATCTCAGATTTCTGTCCTCACACTCCTGGCCCAGAAGCGCTCAAGTTTGGCATTCCGGACCCACAATGCAGCACTCTGCCTGCCCTCTAGAAAAAATATCTTGCCTAATGACTGCCCAGGCATCTCAAATGAGGATCAACCTACACGGCACTCGACTGTACCCACATTATATTGTCTAACCTGGGCACTAATGCACTGTCTGACACAACCTTAGCCCGAACCTCCTGACCAACAACCAGGCAGCTGACCGCACACTGAGCCCATCAGACCCGCCATGGCCTTAGATCCTCATCTCTTCCCAACTTCGGTTTTCAGGCTTCCGAAATTAGACCTTATCTCCAACCACTGCCCAGGGTTGAAAATGATGCAGAAATCAGAACTCCTTCCACATGACAAGAGACCTTGTGTTTGGCATGTTGTCCAAAGTTCAGTGTAGTTGAAACCAGTGTGGTTTTTGAGGCCCCGCCCATGCTCGCGGGCCACATTGGTCACAAACACACATTGTGACCCTCATCCTGAGCCCAGTCCTCAAGTAAGGCCTCTCAGTGGCTGGATGATGAGACAGCATATGGGGCCGGCCATGCACTTAGGCCTCAATATTTAACCATATTTAGGGTTGTCTCTTCACTCTTACCCAAGTCTCTGCTTTGGAATTCCTCTTTGGTTGGGACACCTGATAACAAACCTGACTGGACCACCCATCCCAAAGATAGACGAATAACAATTGGGACCGGGCCAAATCCACAGAGAGGAAGATTCGTCCATGGCCCTTGAGGCCTCCCCACATTCCACGGCCATCGTTGATACAAAATTCAGAGACAAAATCCTGAGTGAGCGCCTCAGACTCGCTCTATCTTCATATCCTGAAGAGTTCTTCTCATGGTTTGTAGATTGGGCCTGCCATACCTACGTCCCCAAACCTAAGCTGAGTTTGTGTTTTCAGACTTCTCTCCTCAAAGTCCGGGACCACACACCCTCCAGGCTGGGGCGCCTAGAGCCACACATTAGGACTGTGCCTACCCCATGCATGGGAATTCTGCCCATTCCATTGTCCAAAATTGTACAAATTAGGAGAACCCTCCAAAATCCCCGAGGCCATCCCAATGGTGTAGTTCTCCCGGGACAAACAAGGGCGGTCTGACAACAGCTGAGCTTCTACCTCCACTTATAACATAGATGGATGTCCCCAGAGAAGAAGATTGAACCAGAAAAGACCTAGGCCGTAATCGGATCCATTGCTTTGGTTTACAGGCATGTCTCCTCAAAAGCCTGGATTCCAATACCAGCATAGGGGGTTTCCTGAGGCACCCATCAGAACAAATCTCGTCTCTACAAGGAAACATGTGCATGAGACCTATCTCAAAATCTTAGGAGAATACTTCAGGGTCCTGGTGCCACCGCCCCATTCCAAAGCTCCCATGGACACAAACACATTAGACCCCATCCTCAGGAAAGTCCATTTCAACTCAGCCATTCCGATTGCTCCCGCAGAGCCATCAGATCTCAACTGATTTGTTGCTAGGAGACAATTGGAATGCGAGGCGGGCTTCCCAGGCATCCATCCTCGAACGGTGCTCTGGAGTCATTCCATATGGGATGTCCAGGAGCTGCCCAACAGGTCTCAACTGTCCCGCAGAAAGAATCCTTGAAGAGGGCATCCCATAACTCCGAACGTGGGAAATCCTGATGGACTTGAGATTCCGCTCCGTTCATGAAGGGGCAGTCATGCATAGAAACTCCAACCTGAGCCAAAGTCTGATCCTCGCCGTGACTTCAGATGCATGAGATATTGGTTGAGATCTGCCTGGGGTAACTGCCGTGCCCTCGGCCAGAAGCCCAAGTCTAGATTGTATTCTCAGACTTCTGTCCTCACACTATTGGTTCAGAAGCCCTCAGTTTGGCAATTCCGGACCCAGAATGCAGCACTCTGCCTGCCCTCTAGAAAAAATATCTTGCCTAATGAGCTGCCCAGGCACCTCAAATGAGTATCAACCTAAACGGCACTCGACTGTACCCAAATTATATAGTCTAACCTGGGCACTAATGCACTGTCTCACACAACCTGAGCCCGAACCTCCTGACCAACACCCAGGCAGCTGACAGCACACTGAGCACATCAGACCCGCCATGGCCTTAGGTCGTCATCTCTTCCCAACTGCGGTTTTCAGGCTTCAGAATGTAGACCATATCTCCAACCACTGCCCAGGGTTGAAAATGATGCAGAAATCAGAACTCCTTCCCCATGGCAAGAGACCTTGTGATTGGTATGTTGTCCAAAGTTCAGTGTAGTTGAAACCAGTGTGGTCCATGAGGCCTGCCCATGCTCGCGGGCCTATTGGTCACAAACACACATTGTGACCCTCAGCCTGAGCCCAGTCCTCAAGTAAGGCCTCTCAGTGGCTGGATGAAGAGACAGCATATTTGGCCTGCCATGCCCCTACGCCCCAATTTTTAACCATAGTTTGGGTTGTACCTTTACTCTTCCCCAGTGCTCTGCTTTGGAATTCCTCTTTAATTGGGCCACCTGAGGTAACAAACCTGAAAGGAGACCTCCCATCCCACAGATTGACGAAAAACAATTGGGACCAGGCCAAATCCACAGAGAGAAAGATTCGTCCAGGGCCCTTGAGGCCTCCCCACATTCCACGGCCATCGTTGATCCAAAATCCAGAGCCAAAAGCCTGAGCAAGCGCCTCAGTCTCGCTCTTTCTTCATATCCTGAAGAGTTCTTATCATGGTTTGTATTTTGGACCTGCCATACCTACGACCACAAACCTAAGCGGACTTGGTGTTCAGACTTCTGTCCTCAAAGTCCTGGGCCACACACCCTCCAGGCTGGGCCCCTGGAGCCACACATTAGGACTCTGCCTACCCCATGCATGGGAATTCTGCCCATTCCATTGTCCCAAATCGTACACATTAGGAGAACCCTCCAAAGTCCTGGAGGCCATCCCAATAGTGTAGGTCTCCCGGGACAAACAAGGGCGGTCTGACACCAGCTGATCATCTACCTCCACTCATACCATAGATGGAAGTCCGCAGAGAAGAAGATGGAACCAGACAGTACCCTAGGCCATAATCGGATCCATTGCTTTGGTTTACAGGCATGTCTCCTCAAAAGCCTGGATTCCAATACCAGCATAGGGGGTTTCCTGAGGCACCCATCAGAACAATTCTCATCTCCACAAAGAATCCTGTGCATGGGAGCTATGTCAAAAGCTTAGGAGAATACTTCAGTGTCCCGGTGCCACCGCCCCATTCCAAGGCCCTCATGGACACAAACACACATTAGGCCCCATTCTCAGGAAAGTCCATTTCAACTCAGCCACCCCGGTTGCTCCCGCAGAGCCATCCGATCTCAACTGTCTTGTTGCTAGGAGACAATTGGAATGCAAGGCGGGCTTCCCTGGCATCCATCCTCGAACGGTGCTCTTGAGTCATTTCATATGGGATGTCCTGGAGCTGACGAAAGTTCTCAATTGTCCCGCAGAAGGAATCCTTGAAGGGGGCATCCCACAGCTCCCAACGTGGGAAAAGCTCCATGGCCTTGAGATTCCGCTCCGTCCATGAAGGAGCAGTCATGCACAGAAACCCTAACCTGAGCCAACCTCTGATCCTCGCCGTGAGTTCAGATGCATGAGATATTGGTTCAGATCTGCAGGGGTACCTGCCTTGCCCTCGGCCTGAAGCCCAAGTCTAGCTTGTGTTCTCAGACTTCTGTCCTCACACTCCTGGCCCAGACGACCTCAAGTTTGGCAATTCAAGACCCACAATGCAGCACTATGCCTGCTCTCTAGAAAAAATATCTTGCCAGGCACCGCAAATGAGGATCAACCTACACGGCACTCGACTGTACCCACATTATATTGTCTAACCTGGGCACTAATGCACTGTCTCACACAACCTGAGCCCGAACCTCCTGACCAACACCCAGGCAGCTGACAGCACACTGAGCACATCAGACCCGCCATGGCCTTAGGTCGTCATCTCTTCCCAACTGCGGTTTTCAGGCTTCAGAACCTAGACCTTATCTCCAACCACTGCCCAGGGTTGAAAATGATGCAGAAATCAGAACTCCTTCCCCATGGCAGGAGACCTTGTGATTGGCAAGTTGTCCAAATTCAATGTAATTGAAACCAGTGTGACACATGAGGCCCCGCCCATGTTCGCGGGCCTATTGGTCACAAACACACATTGTGACCCTCAGCCTGAGCCCAGTCCTCAAGTAAGGCCTCTCAGTGGCTGGATGAAGAGACAGCATATTGGGCCTGCCAGCCCCTAGGCCCGAATTTTTAACCATAGTTTGGGTTGTCCCTTCACTCTTCCCCAGGGCTCTGCTTTGGAATACGTCTTTGGTTGGGACACTTGAGGTAACAAACCTGAAAGGAGACCTCCCATCACACAGACAGACAAAAAACAATTGGGACCTAGCCAAATCCATAGAGAGGAAGATTCGTCATGGCCCATGAGGCCTCTTCACATTCCACGGACATCGTTGATACAAAATCCAGAAACAAAAGCCCGAGCAAGCTCCTCAGTCTTGCTCTTTCTTCATATCCTGAAGAGTTCTTATCATGGTTTGTAGATTGTACCTGCCATACCTACGTCCCCAAACCTAAGCGGAGTTGGTGTTTTCAGACTTCTGTCCTCAAAGTCTTGGGCCACACACCCTCCAGGCTGGTCCCGTGGAGTCACACATTAGGACTGTGCCTACACCATGCATGGGAATTTTGCAAATTCCATTGTCCCATATCGTACAAATTAGTAGAACCCTCCAAAGTTCCTGAGGCCATCCGAATAGTGTAGGTATCCCTGGACAAACAAGGGCGGTCTGACAACAGCTGAGCTTCTACCTCCACTCATAACATAGATGGATGTCCCCAGAGAAGAAGATGGAACAAGACAGGACCCTAGGCCATAATCGGATCCATTGCTTTGGTTTACAGGCTTGTCTCCTCAAAAGCCTGGATTCCAATACCAGCATAGGGGGTATCCTGAGGCACCCATCAGAATAAATCTCGTCTCCACAAGGAAACTTGTGCATGGATCCTATGTCAAAAGGTTAGGAGAATACTTCAGGGTCCTGGTGCCACCGCCCCATTCCAAGACCCTCATGGACACAACCACACATTAGGCCCCATCGTCAAAAAGTCCAATTCAACTCAGCAACCCCGGTTGCTCTACCAGAGCCTTCAGATCTCAACAGTCTTGTTGCTAGGAGCCAATTGGCATGCAAGGCGGGCTTCCCTGGCATCCATCCTCGAACAGTGCTCTGGAGTCATTCCATATTGGATGACCTTGAGCTGCCCAACAGGTCTCAATTGTCCCGCAGAAGGAATCCGTGAATGGGGCATCCCACAACTCCCAAAGTGGGAAAACCTCCATGACCTTGAGATACCGCTCCATTCATGGAGGGGCAGTCATGCACAGAAACTCCAACCTGAGCCAACGTCTGATCCTCGCCGTGACTTCAGATGCATGAGATATTGGTTCACATCTCCAGAAGGTACCTGCCTTGCCCTCGACCTGAAGTCCAAGTCTAGCTTGTGTTCTCAGACTTCTGTCCTCACACTCCTGGCCCAGAAGCCCTCAAGTTTGGCATTCCGGACCCACAATGCAGCACTCTGCCTGCACTCTAGAAAAAATATCTTGCCTAATGAGCTGCCCAGGCACCTCAAATGCGAATCAACCTACACGGCACTCGACTGTACCCACATTATATAGTCTAACCTGGGCATTAATGCACTGTCTGACAAATCTGAGCACGAACCTCCTGACTAACACCCAGGCAGCTGACCGCACAATGAGAACATCAGACCCGCCATGGCCTTAGGTCGTCATCTCTTCCCAATTGCGGTTTTCAGGCTTCAGAACCTAGACCTTATCTCCAACCACTGCCCAGGGTTGAAAATGATGCAGAAATCAGAACTCCTTCCCCATGGCAAGAGACATTGTGATTGGCATGTTGTCCAAATTTCAGTGTAGTTGAAACCAGTGTGGCCCATGAGGCCCCGCCCATGCTCGTGGGCCACATTGGTCACAAACACACATTGTGACCCTCAGCCTGTACCCAGTCCTCAAGAAAGGCCACTCAGTGGCTGGATGAAGAGACAGCATATTGGGCCTGCCATGCCAAAGGCCCAAATTTTTAACCATAGTTTGGGTTGTCCCTTCGCTCTTCCCGAGGGTTCTGCTTTGGAATTCGTCTTTGGTTGGGACACCTGAGGTAACAAACCTGAAAGGAGACCTCCCATCCAATAGATTGACAAAAAACAATTGGGACCAGGCCAAATCCACAGAGAGGAAGATTCGTCCATGGACCATGAGGCCTCTTCACATTCGACGGCCATCGTTGATACAGAATCCAGAGACAAAAGCCTGAGCAAGCGCCTCACACTCGCTCTTTCTTCATATCCTGAAGAGTTCTTCTCATGGTTTGTAGATTGGGCCTGCCATACCTACATCCCCAAACCTAAGCTGAGTTTGTGTTTTCAGACTTCTGTCCTCAAAGTCTTGGGCCACACACCCTCCAGGCTGGGGCCCCTGGAGCCACACATTAGGACTGTGC
Organism: Mustela nivalis; assembly: GCF_964662115.1. NCBI lineage: Eukaryota > Metazoa > Chordata > Mammalia > Carnivora > Mustelidae > Mustela > Mustela nivalis. The sequence goes on along the minus strand of NW_028134216.1, from coordinate 938 downwards.
CTACCCAATCCATGGGAATTCTGCCCATTCCATTGTCAAAAATTGTACAAATTAGGAAAACCCTCCAAAGACCCCGAGGCCATCCCAATAGTGTAGATCTCTCGGGACAATCAAGGGCGGTCTGACACCAGCTGAGCATCTACCTCCCTCATACCATAGATGGAAGTTCCCAGTGAAAAAGATGGAACCAGACAGGACCCTAGGCCATAATCGGATCCATTGCTTTGGTTTACTGGCATGTCTCCTCAAAACCTGGATTCCAAGACCCGCATTGGGCGTTTCCTGAGGCACCCATCAGAATAAATCTCGTCTCCACAAGGAAACTTGTGCATGGGAGCTATGTCAAAAGCTTAGGAGAATACTTCAGGGTCCCGGTGCCACTGCCCCATTTCAAGGCACGCATGGACACAAACATACATTAGGCCCCATCCTCGGGAAAGTCCATTTCAACACAGCTGCCCCGATTGCTCCCGCAGAGCCATCAGATCTCAACGGTCTTGTTGCTAGGAGACAATTGGAATGCGAGGCGGGCTTCCCTGGCATCCATCCTCGAACAGTGCTCTGGAGTCATTCCATATGGGATTTCCTGGAGCTGCTCAACAGGTCTCAAATGTCCCGCAGAAGGAATCCTTGAAGGGGGCATCCCACAACTCCCAAAGTGGGATAACCTCCATGGACTTGAATTCCGATCCATTCATGAAGGGGCAGTCATGCACAGAAGCACCAACCTGAGCCAACGTCTGATCCTCGCCATGACTTAAGATGCATGAGAGATTGGTTCAGATCTGCAAGGTGTACAGGCCGTGTCCTCGGCCTGAAGCCCAAGTCTAGCTTGTGTTCTCAGACTTCTGCCCTCACACTCATGGTCCAGGGCCCTCACGTTTGGCATTTCCGGACCCACAATGCAGGACTCTGCCTGCACTTTAGAAAAAATATAT